>NC_057751.1:15420240-15529109 GCF_004010195.1 Chiloscyllium plagiosum | reverse complement strand
TGCCTTACTGAAGTCCATATAGATCACATCTACTGCTCTGCCCTCATCAATCCTCTTTGTTACTTCTTCAAAAAACTCAATCAAGTTTGTGAGACATGATTTCCCACACGCAAAGCCATGTTGACTATCCGAATCAGTCCTTGCCTTTCCAAATGCATGTACATCCTGTCCCTCAGGATTCCCTCCAACAACTTGCCCACCACCGAGGTCAGGCTCACCGGTCTATAGTTCCCTGGCTTGTCCTTACCGCCCTTCTTAAACAGTGGCACCACGTTTGCCAACCTCTAGTCTTCCGACACCTCACCTGTGACTATCGATGATATAAATATCTCAGCAAGAGGCCCAGCAATCACTTCTCTAGCTTCCCACAGAGTTCTCGGGTATGCCTGATCAGGTCCTGGGGATTTATCCACCTTCAAGACATCCAGCACTTTCTCCTCTGTAATGTGGACATTTTGCAAGATGTCACCATCTATTTCCCTCCAGTCGAAATCTTCCATATCCTTTCCCACACCATCAAAAACCTTCAGGAATTCTATTAGGTCACCCTTCGCCCTTCATTTTGCAGAAGGGAAGAGCCCCAGCCAGTCATTCCTTTTGTGATACCTAAACTCACACATTTTGAAATGCTTTCAAATCTCCTCGACATCATTCTCCAGTGTCCCTGTATCATTTTTATGGTATAAAAAATGTGTTGCTGGAAAAGCGCAGCAGGTCAGGCAGCATCCAAGGAGCAGGAGAATCGACGTTTCTGGCATAAGCCCTTCTTCTGAAGATTCTCCTGCTCCTTGGATGCTGCCTGACCTGCTCTGCTTTTCCAGCAACACATTTTTCAGCTCTGATCTCCAGCAGTCCTCACTTTCTCCTCATTTTTATGGTATGGTGACCAGAGGAGCTTTCAGCATCTAAGTGTCGTCAATTGAAGGTTGTGGCTATGTTCTGCTCCTATTAGATTTTTATGTGTAACGTTTTGTACAGAAAATAGAGTGGGGACACCTTTCACCTGGTTGTCTCGTAGCGGCTTTGTACTTGGATTCAAGGTAAAGCTGGAATGCTGTGAGGAGCTGAGTCTCCAGATTCCCTACGGGCCAGTGTGGAACATTGCGTGGCGTTTTGGCACATGTCAAAATCAGTGAGTCCTTCATTCCTCCCCAAACATTACTCCCGCTGAAGCAAAACAATTCCCTCAGAGTTAAAAAAACTCTTTGCCAGTCAGCGGGGCCTATGATTAGTCTCATAAAGCAACTATCAAGGGAGACATCTAATATTGTGCCTGGCAGAAGCCCAACACTGAATTCAATATGATGACATGTTTGGCCTTTCAATTACATGCACACACGTTTCTCATTGTGTAACCGTTGTGAGTTAAATGAAGGTGCAGATCAGGTTTCACAGTGTTCCAAAGAAATGCAAGCTCTGATAGATCACAAGGGCTGTGAATTCATGCCTCTCTCTGTTGCTTTATCGTGCTGCCTCATTTCAACTTTGCTTCAGTGGGATCCAGCCATCCTGTGGAAATAGTTGCAGTGAAAGAAAATTGGGCTTGAGATGGGTGAAGGTTTGGGGGTTGGGGGGGCTGAGCATGGGGCTGTGGTGTGAGTTGGCCGAAAGGAGGCACTGTGGGCTTGGGATTTAGTTGGAGGTTAAAGGTTGGATCCCATTTGACACCAGATGTTTGGAATTACTTTAAGTGCCAGGCATTGTGGAATTGATTTTTAGGGCATTGAAATATAAACAAGGAACTTGGGGATTTCAGGGACTCACCTTTGGTAGGTGCAAGAGACCTTGGTCTTAATGTGGACGATATGTCATTCCTGTCACCCTGGTGAAATAGCTTGTGATCTTTTTCTGTGAAAACGTACCCATTAAGAGCATGTTATTGTTTGGAGATGATGCATATTCCGCACAACGCACATTAACATCAAAACATATTTGCAACACAAAGATAAAATCTTGCCCTTGAGCTTCACATGATAAACCTTCTGCTCTGAATTGTTTGATTGTCTTGTAAGTAATTGCAGAATCTTCCAGCCTGTTGGCAAATATTTTGAAGCAGCATTTTATTGGTCTTCCGGTTTACCTTGATCAATAATTTGCAGTAACAAAATTCTCATCCGTTAACTCTCAAAAGTGGTATTACCAAGAATGATGCCAAGCATCTCTCTCCCTTCGGGGAAGAAGGGATGTCTGTTTCAACTGATTTTTTATTTGTCTGTCTTCTTAAGTTCATTTTACTTTGTCCTTATTGTTCTTGGATCTTGTTATCCATGTGACGTCTGTTTGTTTGGGCTGATTTCAAGGAGGCAGTTTATTGGCTGTACAAAGTGTCGGAAATCAACAGGTTTCGGCTTCAGTTACGCCCAGGGACCAGTGAAGCTCTCCTGTTGTGTGCAGCACTATTCATCACTTAATTTGTCAGCTTGGAGGGAAATCATTGGTGAAATCCCACAGCAGCCACGTTTACTGAACTTCTCAAAAGCAAAATATTTCTGAGAAAGGGTCAGCCTTTCTTTGAGGGGATGTTGGGAAGCCAGCGGTTGAGATGAAGACTTGTGCGTCCTTCTGTTTTGGAATGGGATGTACTCTAATCATCTTTGGCAGAATGCGCAACTGTTCATCTCCAAACCCGTCCCTCCTACCTCCCCCAATATTAATGCAAGACAGATGAGCATTTGTGTTCATGTGGCTCCAGTCTCCAGCTGATCCGTGTTTGGGAGGTTGAAGCTGTCTTAACGAGACGTTAACCTGGTGTCATTGAGAGGATTCTGAAAGGAGAATGCATTTCAGAGTCCCTAATCGCTTAATCCTTTTGGCTGCAATGAAATTGGCAGCAAGTCTGGAATCTGGCTCGTCTCTTGGCAAGCAGGAGTTGAGAAAGCAACTGTAGCTCGAGCTCCTTACAATTACCACAAAAACAAACATCACTGAACCGTGAACTTTGGGGATGATGTGTCAGTCGAGAAGGTAGTTGGTGGTGGAGGCATCTGCAAAAATAGCACAGATTCGGAAAGGGCAGGACACTCTTCACACCCGAGATGATTCTTCAAACAGACTAAATCCAGTTTGCGTGGACCCCAGTGCAATGTGTTTATTGACTGTTGAAGGGATTTAACTTCGAGAGTCAGTGATGAAACTGCAGAACACCTATGTACCTAAATTTGACCCTACCCCATGATATTCTCTGAAGAGCCTTCCCCTCGTTCCAACATCACTAAGACGATGTGAAATTCCTCCTGTTCATAGCTTTACTTGTGCATGTGCAAACTGGGAATGTTGCAACTCTCACTAAAAGTCTCTTCCCTCCATCTGGAGAGGAAGAATTTTATCAGTCCCTCAAACCCATTTCTCCCAACTTCAGCTCTGTTTTGTGTCACCTATCCGGTTTAGGATAGGAGGCTGTTTGCGATCTTTGTTGATGGAGAGGGCGGGGTGAGAGTGAGCTTCCTTTAATCGACTTTTGAACACAATGGAATTACTAGAGAGGGATAAATAGTTCAATGTATGGCTGTGTATTGTGTTGGTTAACCAGAACTCCGTAGACTGCAGTTGTGTTAAGGGCTAGTGCCCAAATGTTTAATTAACATGGCATTGAAACTTCAAGACTGCAAGCTCCAAGGGAGGAAAGGCTGCTCTGGAGCTCTGACTGAGTTGTAATGCTGCCATCCTGCTCTTATAGACAGAAAAAGGGTTACTCCTGAAATGTCAACTTCTCCACTTCCTAATGCTGCCTGACTTGCTAAGTTCTTCCAGCCTCCTGCCTGTCTGTTTTGCATTCCAGCATCTGCAGTCTTTTTTGTCTCTTACAGACAGACCCATTCTTACTCGCAGCTCCCCGATACAGTGCCCCCATAGCTCTCACTGAGGGCTCCCAACAATTATCGAGTCTCAGAATGGGGTTACAGTGAGAAAATGTCCACGATGCAGTAGAAGCATCTGACTGTCATTTGCTGATGACAGAGAGAAGGCCAAGGGCCCTCTGCACGTCATGTAGGCAGCATTGCTCTGTATATCTCTGGCTGGCTTAAATTGTTGGGTCAGTTAGAATATGAGAAATAGGAGCTATAACCATTTGCCTCTTCGATCCTATTCACTATTTAATGAGATTACAACTGAATAATCTCAACTTGGCCTTTCAGCAGCGGCCCCATATAGTTCACAAAAATCCATTGGCTTCCTTGAATTTATTCAGTGGCTGAGCGTCCAGCTGTCTGGTAGAGAATTCAAAACAGTTACAATACTTGGAGTGAATGGTTCTGTCCTGAATGGTTGACTGCCCATTCTGAGACTGTGGCCCCCATGTTTTAGATTTCTCAACAAGAGATACGTTTCCTCAGCATCTGTCTGCCCTGTCCATATATTTCAGATTAGATTTGAGATTAGATTCCCTGCAGTGCGGCCCAACAAGTCCACACCGACCCTCCGAAGTGTAACCCACCCAGACCCATTCACCTACTCCCTACTAATGTACCTAATACAATGGGCAATTTAGCGTGGCCAATTCACCTGACCCGCAACATCTTTGGACTGTGGGAGGAAACCGGAGCACCCAGTACAGTGAGGTCACCTCTTCTAAATACGGGCGAATATAGGTCTGACCCCCTCAATGTCTTTTAACGAGACATTACCGTCATCTCAGGGACCATCCGAATGACTGTTCATTGAATTTGCTCTGAAGCAAGTACATTCTGCCTGATGGAAGGAAAGAAATGAATTTAGTTTCAAATGCTGAAACCAGACGACCTAACCCAGTCCAAACACTGGTCTTTTCCTCTGTGAAAGAATATGATCACAAATTCCTCAGAAGTATAGATTTCACTTGGTACTAGGAAGGCTGTGCATCGTGCAGTCAAAATTAAGTTTGGTTTGTGCTCAGATTGCTGCCCACTGTGTGTTGTTTTAAAACAAAACTGTTTGGAGTTATGGAGCAAGTGGGTGTATACCCAGGAAGTGATCACCTCCATGTTTGTTCCAAGTACTGCACTGTGTCTTTTTATTTCACATTCACAGCCTGCTTTAGCACCAGCAAATGGCATTGTGTATCGAAAAAAGACACGCAAGTACTTAGAACAAGCCACAGAGAATCACAGCCAGGTCCACACAGGGAGCTGCAACCAAAAAACTGCTGTTTGCATTAACAGCTGGCAGTACATTTTGTGATTTGGATTGAGTGTGATACGAAGCACAGTGTAAGAAAATGGGCATTTTTTTTAACTGCTATGTGCTGAAATGATTGGACTCTGCCCAAAAGGATGGCAGCAACGGACTGAATAGTAACTCGCAAATGAAAATCGGATAAATATTTGACTAGGTGAAGAACAATTGCAAGATTATGGGGAAAATTACCAGAGGGAAGGTTGTTGGGGAACTTGGAACAAGTTTAGTGATGCTTTCAAAGGGTCCCCACAGACATGATGGGCCAAATGTGGCAGATGGAGTTTAATTTAGATAAATGTGAAATGTTGTATTTTGGTAAGACATATCAGGGCAGGACTTGCGAATTTAATGATAGGGTCCTGGAGAACACTTGGAGCACAGGTTCATAATTTATTGAAGATGGAATCGCAGGTAGACAGGGTGGTGAAGAAGGCATTTGGCAATCAGTGCATTGAGTACAGGAGTTGGGAGGTCATGTTGCAGCTGTACAGGACATTGTTTAAGACACTTTTGGAATACTGTGTTCAGTTCTGATCTTCCTGCTAAAGGAAAGATGTTGTTAAACTTGAAAGGGTTCAGGAAAGATTTACGAGGATGTTGCCAGGGTTGGAGGATTTGAGCTATCGGGAGGGCGGAATAGGCTGGGGCTATTTTCCCTGTAGTGTTGGAGGCTGAGGAGTGACCTTATAGAGGTTTATAAAATCATGAAAGGCATCGATAGGATGAATAACCAAGATCTTTTTACGAGAGTCAAGGAGTCCAAAACTAGTGGGCATAGGTTTACGGTGAGAGAGGAAGATTTAAAAGGAACCTAAGGGGCAACCTTTTCAGGCAGAGGGTGGTGCATGTATGGAATGAGCTGCCAGAGGATGGAGTGGAAGTTACAGTATTTGAAAGGCAACTGGATGAGTACATGAATAGGAAAGGTTTCGAGGGATATGGGCCAAATACTGAAATAGATTAATTTCGGATATCGGGTGGGCAAGAACGAGTTGCACTGAGGGGTCTGTTTGCGTTCTGAACATCTCTGTGATTGTAAATAATCTCTTCCTGAGCTGTAAGGTTTTCTAAGTGCTTTTGCAGTAGGTACTCAGTAAGTATCCACTGGAATGCGTGCGGTAGCTGTGAGCTGCAGTTCAACTCACCACAGGCTCTACGACTCGTGGGACTGACTATACCTTGATCATATATCCTTTCACCATTGTGAGGATAAAGCAGATACTTCGGATATTAATCTTCATTTAAAGAAGCAGCCATGTTCCCTAATGGCTCTTAAAAGTACAAAGTTGTGCTTTTCTTCTGACGTGTTACGGGCACTGATCTTTAGACAAAGGGCTTTCAGGCAGCTTTCCCTCTGTCACCTGATGCCACTTCAAACCAGTTCATTGTCTGTCCTGTTCCAGAGGCTGAAACCTGAAGCACACATGGCAAAATGAGGACCTGCTCCCTGTTAGAAGCAAGGTTGACCTCCTCCAAACTGATTATATGTACATTTTGCTGTTCCTGAAAGAGGTCACCGACTGGAAAGATCTGTTAGTCTTTCCAATGTGTTTTTCATTTCTTTATCCCGTTCAGCTGACTCAGCAATGAACGCCTGCAGGCAGAAGCACAGCAGCATAGGCTGACATTGACCCAGTTTTGTTATTAGGATTGTTTATTCGGTGAGAGGTTAATAAACGACTGGCTGATCTCCCCTCCTGCGCTTTGCAAAATTGCCCTTCATTAAGTTTACGGCGTTCTGCAGAAGGCAACAGGATGAGCCGAGTGCCAAGTTCTGCTAATGAGGGGCTGGATCCAAAAGCCCTGCCTCCTTGTTGGAAGCACGTTATTTAATATAGGCATTGACAATGCCTGTTTGTGCAAATTAAAGAGGGCTTGTGGTCACTGTAATTGTGTTTCAATCAATGTGTGCATTTTGCTGTGCAGTGAAGGAGGGTCCAATCTGCTTTGTGCTGGTGGGGGTGGGGGGTCGGGGGTGGAGGGGGGGGATGTTTTTTGAGAACAAGGGTATGATGCCTGTCCTGTGAAGGGAGGAAGGCAGAATCTCACTGACGTGTTCACCCTCAAGGGAGAGAGACACTGTGAAACTGAGCAAGGCTGTTTATGCTTTGGTTTCAGAGATTCAGGGCTGTGGTGAATGTGGCATGCTTTCCAATTACCAGGACAAGCCATAAGGATAGAAAGTAACCAGTAAAGCTAATGGAATGCTGGCTGTGATATCTCGGAGACTTGAATACGAGGGAGGAGATGTTATCCTTCAGCTGCCTTTCTCCATAGATTGTCCCTCAGGTCTGAGGCTGATCTGCTTCCACTTCAACTTAGGAATTTCTGTGACGGCTGATAAGTTCCAACCTGCAGGATCTGCCTCAGGTGGGGCAAGAAAGTGGTGCTTGGAGGGTTAGGCGGATTGGGTTGTCAGAAATTTATGTGTGCTCCCTCAGTCTGTATTTTGTCTCTGCATGTTTGCAACAAAGTCTTTTGATGTGCTTGCTGTCTTCCCCGATGAACCATCTCCGTTTCATTTGGCGGGATCTCTCAGGGATGCTTGAGCTCTTCAGGGAGGCTTTAAGGCCATCCTCAGAAGCCTACTGTCTCTGCTGTGTCTCAAGTGGGGCAGTTGCTTCAAGACTGGTGTCAGACTGATGAACAAAGAGTTAGTTCTGAGTGCTTGGTGCCTCAATGCTGGGCACATGGGCTTGGAATATTAGAAAAGTGGCGTCAAGGTAACAAGGAGATCAATCATCATCTTATGATTGGCGGAGCAGACTCGAGGAGCTGAGAGCTTATTCTGGCTCTGAATTCTTGTGTTGCATGTCTAGTTTTACTCATCCCCAGAAGAAGAATGCGGGACAGTGGCTCAGTGGTTATCAGTGCTGCCTCACAGTGCCAAGGACATAGGTTTGATTCCAGCTTTAGTTGACTGTAGAGTTCCACGTTCTCCCCATATCTACATGGGTTTCCTCCAGCTGCTCCAGTTTTCTCCCGCAGTCCAAACGTGTGCAGGTTCGGTGGACTGGTCAGACTAAATTGCTCGGTAATGTCCAGGAGTCTGCAAGCTAAGTGGAGTAGCCATGGGAAATGCAGGGTTACGGGATAGGGTGGGGAGCTCGGTCTGGGTGGGATGCTCATCACAGGGTCAGTGTGGACTCGAGGTGCTGAATGACTTCTTTTAGCACTGTAGGGATTCTATGATTGAAAGCAACATTCTCCCAGTGTCCGCGCTATCTGTAGAATACTGTCAGCATCAGTGCAAGAACTAGCCTGGCAAGACTCCTTCAGGGAGCAGATAAGGAATCAGGCAAAATTTCTCTAAACGTCCCTTGAGCATTTCTGACACTTTGTCTTATCATTTCAGATTTTCATTATTTCTATTTCTCTTTCTGTCAGCTGAGCTTGTGAGAACTGCTGCCATCAGTTGTAGAAATTAGTGTTTATGCAATGGAGAGGCTATTTTGTTTTGACATCCATAACGTGCAGTTCTGTTCATTCTATATCCCACTAAATTCTGACATGGTATTCCTTGGAGTGTAGAGCTGGAGTCAGGAATGCTGCATCCCAGCTGCCAGGATGGGGTGAGCTGTTTGCTCATGTGCTCGCCAGATGCTTGGCTCAGCCAGATGCTGTCGGGTTGTCAAATATTTGGCCGCTTGCACATTCTTTAGAGGGAGCAGAGCTCTGTGGAAGCTGCAATTCGAGCACTTTACAGCCTTATTTTTAATATTGCTGCCGCCATCCATCAGAAGACGAGCTATTGTTTTCTTCACGTTCCAGACCCTGGAACTCTATACTGGCCTTGCCGACTTTATTTGCCATCAGTTGATTAAAGGATGCGGTACCACAGCGCGAGCTTTCTCCGCTGACAGAATGCTTGTTCAGCTAGCCAGTGCAAACTGGAAAGAAGGATTTGACTTTCTTTGCACATTTTCCCCAACAAAGAGTGTGATTTGTTGAAGGTGAGGGATTGGGCCGTCCTTGTGAGCTGAACAGAACTATTTAAGGAGTGGCCACTGTTGACTGAGACTTTGCTAGTGAGCGAGCAAGTTAGTTCATTTTGTTGGAAACAGTGGCATCGTGGTAATGTCACAGGATGAGGAATCCAGCGGCTTGGGGACACCCACCATATCAGCAAGTGGAATTTAAGTTCAACAGATTTTTAAAATAGTAGTTCATGTGATGTGGGTGTCACTGGCTGAGCCAGCATTTGTTGCCCATCCATAGTTACCTTTGAGAAGGTGGTGATGAGCTACCTTTTTGAGCCACTGCAGCCCATTTGATGTAAGTAGACCTACATTTGCATTCGACAGTTCCAGGATTTTGACCCAGTAACACTGAAGGGACAAGCAATACATTAGTAGGGAAGGTCACTTCCAAACTAGCTGAAGTATCTGGGTTGGAAGCCAGTCTTGGTGATGGTGACCATGACAACCATCATTGATTTGCCATAAAAACTCATTTGGTTCTCTAATGGCCTTTCGGGAAGGGATCTGCCATCTTTATCCTGTCTGGCCAACATCTAACTCCAGACCCATGGCAATGTGGCTGGCTTTTAACTGCCATCTGAAATGAGCAAGCAAATTGAAGGGCAATTGGAGATTGAAAACAAATGCTGGCCCAGCTATCAACTCCTAATTCCCATGAAAGAATTTGATGCCTTGTTGCCTCAGGGTTAGAGGTGCTTAGTGTGTTACCTGTGGATGTCCTCCTGCCTTCCCCATTCATTACTATTCTGTAGAGGAGTGTGGAAAGCACCCTGCTTCACTCACAGAGCACTGTGTATGCCTTCCACCCAGATCAGCAAAACTCTGTTTGCTTTGTAGCATTGGGAAGCAGCAAACGATGTAGCATCACAGCCTGGGCTTATTTGGCATCAGTCACTTTGAGTTCAGTCCAGCCAGCTCATTCATGAATGACACACGCTGTGTGAGTGCAAGGCCAGCACTTCAGCTCAGGAAGTGCCGTGGAGTCAACGCATGGGAAGAAACAGGCGGAAAATCGCCAACAGCACACCAGCTCTCAGCACCTCTTTTGTTACTTTTTGCTTGCCCCATCTTCGTGCACTTTGGCCTCAAAGGACTAAGTCTTCTGTCATCCAATCACTCCTGCCTTCCACCCTTCCTTTCGTCCTTGTTCCACCGACCCCTGATTAATGAGGAGAATGAATTCTTCTTCAATACTGAAGCAGATAGTGATGCTCACTATGATAAACAATTCATCAGCACTTACTGTATAAATGCACATGTCCCCTATAGGTTAGGGAAGTCATAGACACTGTACCCTTACATTTTAATTTTAATGAGGCACTAATGTAGTAATTATACAACTGGACAGTAATCCAGAGAAAAAGCATTCAAATTCTTGCCGTGATAATCCGAGACACTTTAATTGAGCTTTAATTCACTTTAATTCAGAATCAATCTGGAAATAAAGAGCTGGTACATTGCGATTGTGAAGTTGGTGGTTGTCAAAGTGGGTTAAAGTTGGGAGCCTGCAATGATGAACTTAAGGGAAAATTGGAGAAGTCCATGAGAGTGAAAGGAGCAGAAGGGTATGCTGATAGGATGAGAGCAGGCGAATTTTTACATTCATTCATAAGATGTAGGCACTCTCGCAAGACCACTATTGATTGACCATCCCTAAGTGCCCTGGAACATGGTGGTGGTGAGCCGCCGTCTTGAACTGCTGCAGTCCAAGTGCTGGAGGTAATCCCGCAATGCTGTCAGGGAGGAAGATCCAGGAGTTTTACTCAGCAACACTGAAGGAATGGCTGAGATATTTCTAAGTCAGGATAGTGTGTCGGTTTGGAAAGGAACTTTCAAGGGACACTTTTCCCATGTATCTGCTGCCCTTGCCTTTCAAGGTCGTAAAGAATGCTATCAAAGGCTTGATAAGTTACTGCAGTGCATCTTGTAGAAGGCACATGCTGCTGACACTGGTTTGAGTTGGGGAGGGCAGGGGGTTGTTGTGAACATTGAAGTTGGCGAATATGTTGTAGATCGAAAGGCTGCTTTTTCCTGGTGGTGTTGAGCTTCTTGAGTGTTGTTGGAGCTGCACTCATCCAAGTAAATGGGAAGTATTCCATCACACTCCACATTTCTGCCTTGTCAGTGGTGGAAGCATTTTATTGAGATGGGAGAGAAGTTAACCACTGCAGAGCTCCCAGTCCCAACCTGCTTTTGTGGTCACAACATTTGTATGGATAGTCCAATTCTGTTTCTGATCAATGGTAAACCCCAGGACATGGACAGTGGGAGATTAAGTAATGGTAATTCCCTACGATGCTTAGATTCTCTCTCATTAGAGATAATCATTACCTGGCTCAAATGTTACTTGCCACTTACCAGCTTGACCCTGAATGGCCTGTTTCAGTGCTGTCCAGGCTATGCAATTCAAAGTTTAAAAGTCAAGACTTAACTAGTCTGGCATGCATGTGACTCCAGACCAGCTGGATGCTGAGGAGGACCAGAAAATTATGTTAATCGGCAACTCGTCAGGGCAATGAGGATACCAGGAACAAGAGCTGGCCACTGGAATGGGTAATAAATGTTTGCCTTGCCAGCAATGCTCACATCAGGAGAATTAACATAATGGAAATGAGAAAGGAAGGAAGAGGAAAATTATGCAGAAAAAGAGCTTGAAGATGGTTTGTTGACTGTTAAGTAATTGGTGAGGGTGATTAGAACAAGGCTATGTGATGTCTGGGAGTTCCTTGGCTGTGTGCAGCTCAGTGTTATTGAGTCTAATGTGGTCTGAGTGTTGTTGAGTCTAATGAGGCTGCTGTAAGGAGACAAGACATGGCTCAACTGTGGTGTGGGTCAGAGTTCATTCCTTTTCGAACAACTGAGGACAACTTTTCAGTAAAACTGTGAGGTGTCTGAGCACTTCCAAAGTTTGAACGACATGCACTTCAAAGAGTTGAGGTGATGTCTTTTACTACCTGCAAAGCAATTTACAGCCAAAGAAGTATTTTTGAAATGTCCTCACTGTCATAATGTTGGAATGGGTAATTCCACAAACAGCAAGATAAACAGCTTTGATGTTGGCAGGATAAATATTGGCCAGGACACTGGGGAGTACTCACTATGTGATCTTTTATCCCACCATGAGAGGGAAAAAAGGGGCTCCATTTAATGTCTCACCCGCAAAGACAGCACTGTTGAGTGCAGCGCTCCCTCAGTACCAGAATCTACTGTACAAATCGTAAGGAAGTATAATAGTGTGTTCAGAATTCAGTGCAAGAATTTAAAGGGGGCTGGCATCTATTTGTATTCAGTGCAGTCTCAGAGTGATGCAGTGGTAATGTCCCTATCTCGGGGCTGGAAGGTGTGGGTTCAAATCCCAGCTGCCCTGGAGCTGTGTCCTGACATGTCCAAACAATTCAATTTACAAAAGAAGCCTTTCCATTCCAAGCTCATGGCACACCTTGCTGCCTCAGAGCTTGTCACCCCCAAGCCTCATCCTCACTAGAAGTCATGACCGACAGTTTAGAAAGCCCTGCTGTAGTGCAACTAACTCTTGCCAACTCCCAAAGTCTCTGACCCTGTCACAGCATCTGTTGGAGTTACGCAGTTTCCTGTTTTTAATTTGTGTGCTGTGAAATTAAGTTCTGTTTTGATCCACTCCCTTTTATATGTGGGATGTAAACATGGCATATTTATGCACTTGTGCATCAGTCAGGACAGTCTTGTGGATTCAGACCAGCAGAAGATTTATTCAGATCATGAACTACACAAAGAGTCAATTTATAAGACAGTCATTTTGTGTTTGAATTCTTGTACAATAGATCTGATTGAAACGTTACATTTTAATCAGAAGTTGATAGATTCCATACTGGTGAAAGATGTTAAATTCTTGTTGTTGTGTTTCAACAGCTTGTGGGGAAACGCTTCAAGACTCCATGGGTAACTTCTCTTCTCCCGGCTTCCCGAACGGCTATTCATCTTTCACGCACTGCATTTGGAGGATTTCCGTAACTCCTGGAGAGAAGGTGCGAGTCTTCAGCCTTTGTATAATAGGGATGCAGAAAAGCTATTCACTGAACCAATTCAAACTCCTCTCCCCAACCAATTCAGAGACCACCACCCCAAACCCATTCAGAAACCACCCCAAACCCATTCAGAAACCACCCTCAAACCCATTCAGAAACCACACTCAAACCCCTTCAGAAACCACTCTGAACCAATTCAGAAACCACCCCCAAACCCATTCTGAAACCACCCTCAAACCCATTCAGAAATCACCCCAAACCCATTCTGAAACCACTCCGAACCCCTTCAGAAACCACTCTGAGCCCATTCAGAAACCAACCCAAACCCATTCAGTAACTACCCCAAACCCATTTGGAAACCACCCTGAACGTATTCAGAAACCACCTCAAACCCATTTAGAAACTACCCTCAAACCCATTCAGAAACCACCCTTAAAGCCATTCAGAAACCACCCTTAAACCAATTAAGAAACCACCGGAACCTATTCAGAGATCACCCTGAACCCATTCAGCGACCACCCTCAAATCCATTTAGAAACCACCTCAAATGCAGTCAGAAACTAGCTTGAACCCATTCAGAAACCGCCCTGAACCCATTCAGAAACTACCACCCGAAAGCATTCAGAAACCACCACCCGAAAGCATTCAGAAATCACCTCAAACCCATTCAGAAACCACCTCGAACCCATTTAGAAACCACCCTGAGCCAATTCAGAAACTGCCACCCTCAAACCCATTCAGAAATCACCTCAAACCCATTCAAACTCCTGCCCCCCCAAGCTCATTCAGAAACCACCCTGAACCCATTCAAACTCCTCTCCCTGAAACCATTCAGAGACCGCCACCCGAAACCATTCAGAAACCACCCCAAGCTCATTCAAACTTCCCCCGACCCCTCTAAACCCCACCCTGTTCACAAACCACCTTGAACCTATTAAGCCATTCAAATACCTTCACCCCCACCAAACTATTCACAAATTAGTCCACCACCTACAAAACCATTGTCCTTGCTCCTGGGGCTGGTGTGAAACCATTTGAGGCACATATAGGGTTAAAGTGATGCCCCTCCCTTTGACCAATGATAGTCTCATGAGGTGATTCATTTCAATGTGCCATAACCAGCATTTACTTCTGAGACGGGGCTGGAATGGACAGGTCCATCCATGAGGTCATCTGTGGGAATGTTGCCTCATAACCCTGTACGTTTCTCACAAGCTGGTGGGTGGAACAGGGAAAAGAACAGGAAATGCTTGACGTAATGGGAAACCACTTTATCTTCTCACCCCTGGGACCATGGCTTTGTATCCAGATGTCCCTCCCAATTGCACGGTGCTGAGTAAAAGTCTCTTGTCTCAACACATGTAACATGGTAAAAGAAAAATCAAAACCTCACGACCTTACGAAGCGCGGCAGCAATTGACTGCATCAGAGCATGGCTAGGTTAACAGAATTGACCGTTTGGCAGAAGTAATAGGGAGAGGCAGTGCAGACTTAATGGCAGAGAGGGTGGAGAACAGCATTGCAGGCAGGCTTATAGGCACAGTCTGTCTCCCTGGGTTCAGCAGCAGGCTATCACCATCCCTCTCCAACCCTCACCCCTAATCAAAGCTCTAAAGAGCCCAGCTTTTGAATGCATTTTTGTTTCAATTTAGAGCAAAATATCCCCAGGGAGAGTGTGCTGCAAAATGGTGCTACCTCTCTCTCTCCTTCACTCACTGAGACGCTTGTGGCATCCTAGTTGGCTTTAAAGCTGAAAGACCTTCTGTTGTCCCCTGGGCTTGGTGAGCCTTGAAGGACAGTGAGGCTGCTGTCGAGTCAGTAATTGGGAAAAACCACAGGCAGGTGACCATTTATCCTCACACAGTGCAGGCTTCTGCTGGCAGTCCTGCCCACCATCAAGCCTATAACGTGATCCATTGTGGATGAGATGAGATACTGCTTTCAAGTGCATTGAAAAGGGATTGAGTTTGTACAGTGCTGTGAAATGTGGCGCTGGAAAAGCACAGCTGGTTAGGCAGCATCTGAGAAGCAGGACTGTCAACGTTTCAGGCATAAGCCCTTCATCAGGAAGGTGGGGGTGAGCTGAGAAATAAATAGGCGGGTTGGGGTTGGGCTAGCGGCAAGGTAGCTGGGAAGGCGGTAGGTGGTTGCAAGTGGGGGGGCTGGTGATTGTGATGGGTCGGTGGGGAGGGTGGAGCAGATAGGGTGGGAAGGAAGATGGACAGATGGGACAGGTCAAGTGCACGGTGCTGAGTTGGAGGATTGGATCTGAAATGAGGTTGGGGGAGGGGAGATGAGGAAACTGGTGGAGTTGCCGTTGATGCCGTGTGGTTGAAGAGTCCCAAGGTGGAAGATAAGATGTTCTTCCTCCACTCGTCTGATGGCTTGGTTTTGGTGGTGGAGGAGGCCCAGGACTTGCATGTCCTTGATGGAGTGGGAGGGGGAGTTGAAGTGTTCGGCCACAGGGCAGAGGACTTTTTGGGTGCATGTGTCCCAGAGATGTTCCCTGAAGTGCTCCACGAGTTGGCGTTCTGTCTCCCCGATATAGAGGATACCACATTGAGAGCATCGGGTATGGTAGATGAGGTGGTTGGATGTGCAGGAAGATCTCTGCCAGATGTGAAAACATCCACCCACCTCATCTACTATGCACATTGCTCTTGATGTGGTCTCCACTACATTGGGTAGACAGAACGCCAACTCACAGAGCATTACGGGGAACATCTCCGGAGCACATGCAACAAAAAATCCCATTGCTCTGTGGACGACCACTTCAACTCCTCCTCCTACTCCACCAAGGACGTGCAAGTCCTGGGCCTCATCCACCGCCAAAACCAAGCCACCCGATGACTGGAGGAAGAACATCTCATCTTCCGCCTTGGGGCCCTTCAACCGTACAGCATCAACGTCAACTTCACTAATTTCCTCATCTTCCCTCCCCCCACCTTATCACAGTCCCAACCTCCCAACTTGGCACCACCCTCTTGACCTGTTCCACTTGTCCATCTTGCTTCCTACCGATCCGCTCCACCCTCCCCTCCAACCACCACCTTTATCCCCCACCTGCATCCACCTATCGCCTTCCCAGCTACCTTCACCCGCACCCCACCCTCCTATTTATTCTTAGCCCCCATCCCCTCTCCACTCCCAACATTCCTTTTGAAGGGCTTTTGCCCGAAATGCCTGCTGCTCGGATGCTGCCTGATCTGCTGTGCTTTTCCAGCGCCACACATTTTGACTCTGACTTTCAAGCATCTGCAATCCTCATTTTCTCTCAGTGTTGTGAAATGGATGGTAACAAAAATGAAGCCCATTTTACGGTTCCCCTTTTTTATTGAGTTAGCAATGGAAATGTAGACCAGAGGAGATGGAATAATGTGGCTGCTGGCTTGCTATCACCTGTTTTATAATACCCCATAAAAATAAAAATCAACTCAGATGAATCAACTCAGTTTTCAATTTGAGGACTGTTCCTATCATGACTTTACCTCATTTACTTTTAAAGATTATTCTAAACTTCACGGCTATGGACACATTCAGGAGCCGGCTGTGCTGGTACGATTATGTAGAAGTGCGAGATGGATACTGGAAGAAAGCCGCATTGCGTGGTAGGAATAATTGAATTTTTGGCTTTCACCTGACTGTGATCTGCTCTGCCTTCTACCTGTATCACTTATGTTCTTGTTCTGTTTCATCTCTTTGAATGCACTTGTCCTTGCACGTTTTTTGCCCTCCCTCAGTGCACTCTAATGAGGAGCTATCACACGTCTCTGAGGCTGGGGATGGTTGCAAAGTGTTAATATTACTGAACTGGCAATCAATAGGCTGGGCTAATGTTCTGGAGATCAGAGCTCAAATACCTGAGGGGAATTTGCACTCAATTGATTAATAAATGAAGAATGAAATCGTGGTCTCACTAATAGTACACTGGATTGTTGTAAACAGCCAGTTGCTTGAGTGGAGGAATCTGCTGTTGTTACCTGGTCTAGCCCATAGGGGACCCCAGATCCACAGGAATATGATTAACTCTTCACAGCCCTCTGAAATGCAAGTTACTCAGATGGCGCCTGAACACCTCCTCAAGAGCAATTCAGAAAGGGTAGTTCAGGGTTGGCTATAAATGCTAGCCTAGCCAGTGACACCCACATGGATTAAAAAAAAACTTTCAGTTCTTCAAACCCATGCTCATTTTCAATCTCTGCTCCTCCTTGAATTAATATTGACTATATTACAACTCATAGGCAGTTGACAGCTTGAGACATATCTTAAATGGAGGTATAATAGGCAGCTTTTGGTATCCTTGCCACAGCCAGGTGAGAATTCTTGGCAATGTGTAGTTCGATCATGGCGTTTAGCACCCAGTTTCTGTGTTTAAAATCTGCTCATTGTTTTTAAAATCTTCTAGTGCACCTGTCAGTGCCAGCTTTCGAGAAAAGCTAGTGCTATGCTTCATTTGACATGGCATGTGCCTTGTTTGGCACAGGATTGTGGACTGGCAGCCAGTGCACTGATAGATCCATCAGAAGTACTGATCTCTATCTGTAAAATTTATCATCACAGAATGTTGTAATCCTCATGCTGAATATACTCCTGTCATTCTGTATTGCGCCATGGGCACTGTATGTTCAAGTCCAAGAGAGATTGAGGAGGCTGTAACTGTTTAGAAGAATGAAATGTGATCTCCTTAAAGCATTCAAAATACTCACACAGCTGGACAGGGTAGATACAGCATGGATTTTACCACCTGGCTGAGCAAGGGCTGCTGTGCAGTCCTTAACCAGGGAACACAACCTCACACTAAGAAGTTGGCCATTTTAGATGGGATGAGGAGGAATTGCTTCACTCAGAGGGCAGTCAATCTTTGGAATTCTCTACACCAAAGGGCTGTGGATGCTCTATCCTAATGTTCGATATATTAAAGATAGCAAGGGATTTGGAGATAGTGCAGGAAAATGGCATTGAGGTAGGTCAGCTCTGACCCAGTTAAATGGCAGAGCAGGCTTGATGGACCAGATGGTCTCCATTTGTTCCTATTTCCCATATTTCTAATTTAGGAAGGTGTGACGACAGTGATAGTGTTCCCACTATTGCCATGCCGGTTGCTCTGATCTTCCTGGGGTGAGGTATGGCGGGTGGGAGGTTGTTCATGGGTACCAATGCAAATCACCAATCGCTCAACTCCTGTCAACCCCTGGCAAAGTACCAATGTGGGACTGATGCCCCTTCGAGCACGCACTTTGATGAGACAAAGCATTTGTTTCTTGATATTTCAAAGCCCAGACCCCAGATAGTAAAGGCACGGCAAGGTGATGATTGAGGCTGGGTAACCCAGCTAGCAGTAGTGAGGTAATAATGAGACAAGTTGGTGGAAGTCTGTCAAATGTTGGAGTTGAAAAATGTGGTGCTGGAAAAACACAGCAGGCCAGGCAGCATCCGAAGAGCAGGAGAATCGACGTTTCGGGCATAAGCCCTTCTTTAGCTTATGCCTGAAACATTGATTCTCCTGCTCCTCGGATGCTGCCTGGCCTGCTGTGTTTTTCCAGCACCACATTTTTCAACTCTGGTCTCCAGCATCTGCAGTCCTCACTTTCTCCCTGTCAAATATTGGATAAAAGGTGCAGTAAGCGAGTGGAATTGATGTTCCAAACGCCTTTGTATCCTCAGAGCTTGTTATTACAAATTGACTATGAACTTGAGTGGGTGTTCATACCACAGGTTCTGACTGTTCTCCCATCTGGTTCAGAGGGATGGTGCGGCAGTGAATAATCTCCTGGCAACCTGGCAAGCTACTTGTCCGGACCCTTTTACTGCAGTCAAAAGGCTGGCAGCCAGAATCAACATTGACATCCCATGAGCTGTGGAGGGGTCTGTAATTCAGAGTTTCTGTGGCTGAGCGCAGCATTCGGGTGATCTGAGAATTGTGAGGCTAAACAATTTGGCCAGAAGCCATACTTCAGCAGAAGACAGCGCCCGGGAGTGTTTGGGGTGGAGGATGGATATTTATTGGCTTTGCACTTCCGATAACATTGAGAAGCCGATAATTAATATGATATCTTCATCTTTCAAATTCCGTTTTAAATCCCAGCTGAATTAATTTCTTGCCCTTTTATGACAATGAAATTGCTTCTCTGTCTACATCTGATGATCTGGCACAGCAGCACCACTACTGTGTTGAGACCTGTTTGACTGTCTCAGCATGTTCGTTTTGGCTTCACCTTTGCTAGAAGCAGCCTCTGTCTGTTTTGTTGTCGCTGTGTGTTTTTGCTTTGGCTGATCTTTTAATATAGCGGTGATAAGGCGCATCTCTGTATGAGATGGTAACTCAAGACCCTATCTTCCTGGATTTGTTTGTCAAATGCATACTAAACAGCAAAGATTTCCCTGGCTCAGTGCTTGTCCTTCATTCAGCATCAAAATCATTACAGTTTACAGCAGAGCAGGAGGCCACTCCTGCATGTGTGCTGACTGACAACTTGCCATCCAATCTTATTTCTCTTGGTGCATAGACTTGTGAAGTGTGGTATGCAAATGTTTCGAAAAATTGTGATCGTTTAACAATGTTCTTACATGTGTTGAGGGTTTCTCCCTTGACCATCCTTTCATGCAGTGTGTTTCAGACCACCACCACTTCAGGTTAAAAAAAATGTGTTTCCCTCCAATTGTCATCTCCCTCTCAATTTAAATATAGATTACACTTAACAGCAATCTAGGTTTGTTCAATATATCACGTCAGTTGTATGACACGATGAAATTTAACAGCAGTGTAGGTTTATTCAATGGATTGCATCAGTTGTGTGACACTATGATCTTTTGCTATAAATTCTGTGTCCTATGATTCTGCCTCACCAGCTACCTGATGAAGGAGCAGCACTCCGAAAGGTTGTCCTTCCAAATAAACCTGTTGGACGATAATCTGGTGTTGTGTGATTTTTAACATTCTCAATTTAAAATTACACCAGTGGTTTATGGACCCCTCAACCAATGGGAATTCTATCCATTCTATCTAAACTATGAATATTTTTATACATGACCTTTAGGTTGTCACTGTGTGGGCGGCATGGTGGCACAGTGGTTAGCACTGCTGCCTCACAGCGCCAGAGACCCGGGTTCAATTCCCGACTCTGGGAATTCTATCCATTCTATCTAAACTATGAATATTTTTATACATGACCCTTAGGTTGTCGCTGTGTGGGCGGCATGGTGGCACAGTGGTAAGCACTGCTGCCTCACAGCGCCAGAGACCCGGGTTCAATTCCCGACTCAGGCGACTGACTGTGTGGAGTTTGCACATTCTCCCCATGTCTGCGTGGGTTTCCTCCGGGTGCTCCGGTTTCCTCCCACAGTCACAAAGATGTGCGGGTTAGGTGAATTGGCCATGCTAAATTGCCCGTAGTGTTAGGTTAAAAGGGGTAAATGTAGGGGTATGGGTGGGTTGCGCTTCGGGGGTCGTTGTGGACTTGTTGGGCCGAAGGGCCTGTTTCCACACTGTAAGTAATCTAATCTAGGTTCATCTGTTTCAAAAAAAATAGTTCTACCCAATTCAATCTGTCCTGTATCTAAAATTCTCTAGCCCAAGTAACATCCTTGTAAATTTCTTCTATGCCATGTCTCGTGTAATTACTCTTTCATATGGTGCAGTAACCAGAGCTGTACTCAGTCCTCCAGCTCTGATATTCAGCAATTCCTTTAACAACTTGAGAATTGACAGAGGAATTGAGAGAAGCATCGATTAAGGTTCAATGCAATGACAGCCCGCAATGCTTGTGCTTGTGGTTAACCCGATCACTTAAGTGTATGTTTCTCTCTTTCTGTCTTCAGGCAGATTCTGCGGAGATAAAGTTCCTGCCTCTCTCATCTCCACGGATAGCCGCCTGTGGATTGAGTTCCGCAGCAGCAGCAGCTGGGTTGGCAAAGGATTCTCCGCCGTGTATGAGGGTAATCACGGGTATTCTTTCTTCCCTACTTAGTTGTCCTCCCTGGGAACTGAGAAGAAAGTGTACTCCACAAAGGGGATAGTCAATATTACTGGGCATTTTTGCTTTATTGTGGGAAGAGGCTTTGTGTGAGGCACACATTGAAGTTGGACCGTTCAGGCCAAATGGCCTGTTTTGGGATGACAAGTTTGTTGTCTGGGCACTTAGGGCTGTAATCACCATTCCCTGTAGGGATTCCTGCCAATTCAGTGGCACTATACAAGAGGAGGGAGGTGGGGAGGTATGTGCAGACAAGAATCTGTAATGGTAATGTCACTGAGTTTGTAACCCCAAGGTTCATACCCATACATTCGGAGTATGGGTTCAAATCCCACAATTGTTGCAATTTAATTTCACTAAATAAGACTGAAATGAAAAGCCTGTCTCCTTTAAAATAAAAAGACTTAGCAAGCCTCTCAGTTCAAGGGCAACTTTTTTTCCTTTTGTTCTTTCATGGGATGTTGGTGTTATTGTCAAGGTTAGCATTTGCTGCCCATGACTAATTGCCCTTGAGATGGGCAGTAAATGTTAGCCTTGCCAATATCACCAACATCCCCTGAAAGAATGCATAAAAAGAGTCAGCTTAGTTCCCGTATATCTGAGAGACAACAGCAGAATGCAGATCACTTTTCTACTCTCAGTGAGCTGCTCAAAATCAGCCATTTGCAAAGAGGCATGGAGTAAGTTTATTAGGAAGGGACTAGACAAGTGTTAGTGCAGAGTGAGAGAATCAAGGGATACAATCTGAAAATGGGTGGGTGTAAGAGGGTGGAGCCCAATGAGGAAAAACCTGTCATTTCTGCCCCCAGTATGAGTAAAGGTTTGTGTTTATTTGATTGTCATATACACCTGGATCTCAGTACGGCCAGCATGACGGCAGCAAGCTGTGTTTTACAGCATTAGGCGGATTAGTCACTGTCCAAATTCATGTCAGGTTATTTGGCCCAGATTCTGAGAGTGCAACTGGTGCAAGTGTCCCTGGGTATGCTACCCCCACACAACTCACTAGTGGATGGGTACTGAGCGGGCTGAGGCAGGGAGAAGAGACAGGGAGGATTCATTTAAAAGAAACTGTGGAAGAAAATCAGAGTGCAGAATGTGAAGAGCCTAAGGTTTGTCTAGGGGGAGGCACCCTTCCCCTCCCAATCTAGACCCAAGGATCAGTAATCAGGCAGTGCTGTGATAGCCATAGGGCTGCTGCATAGCTTAAAGTAACTTCATACACAGGAGAAAAATCACCAGGAGTTTTATTTCCTGTGCAGGCCAAGTAGCTCAATGCCAGATGGGGTAGGAATGCGTCTAGTGTGGTACAAATCTAAGGAAATAATGAAACAATTCTGGACTTTTTCAAAGGGTTTAATTATTAGTTTGCAACTCTGTTCTTTGCACAGGCTCTTAAAAAGAGTGCTGTCAATTTTAAAATGTCTTTCTCGTTTTATTTCTCTCACTAATTGGGTCTTTTTGAAAGTCCAGGAGTGTTTAACAAAGATGACGTGCTGAGGGGAAGAACTCGCACAAAGTTCACCTGAATTGCATGCAGCTCTGACTCTGTAGCAGTCTCCAATCAGAGTGTGACCAGTATGTACAGCTGTAACTTCAGAGTCAAGTGCAGAAATTGTAACTGGAGGAGGCCATTCAGCCTTCAAGTCCGACCCACAATTCAGTTCAGTCATTATCATTTGCATATTATGTCCATTTACCTGTTTTTTGATTACAACAGTAATCCCATAACAGTAACAGTAAGAAGGCACATCACCACCACCTTCTCAAAGGCAACTTGGGATAGACAATAAATACAGTCCAAGCCAGTGACCCCATATCCCATGAATGAATTAACAAAAATAGATCAATTTCAGATTTCACAGTTGCGTTTGACTTTTAGCCTCAATGTGTCTATGTGGTTCAAATCCCAGGAAATAATGGAACAATTCTGGACTTTTTCAAAGTGTTTAATTATTAGTTTGGAGGAGTTGGAATGCTTGAGAGAGAAATGCAGAGAGAGATTGAATGGTGGATGGGTTTAGCAAGGAAATCTCAGACGTCAAGACCCAGGCAGCTAGAATCATGGTTGCAAATAATGAAGCTTTTCAAATCAGAGAACGCTCTCGACACTAGACCTTTTGGAAGTGGGGATGGAGCATGGGCCTGGAAGAGGAGATTGCTGCGATAGGGAGGGACAGTGGCCAAGGAGAAATGGCAGTTGAAACTGGATTGAGACTGTTTGGGCCAAGCCTCCTCTTCTTGTGCCTTAATGACTTTGCAACCTAAGATCGAGCCAGTTGTAAAAAGTAGGACAAGACATTGTGACCAGTTGTTTAGATTTCCATTTGTGCTTTGAGTTGGTGAGCTGTTGCTCCAGAAAGACGGTGCTGTCTGTTGCCTTAGTGCCTAAGACTGGACACCAGACATACTTCCACCATCCTCCCTATTCTCCTGGAGGGGCTGCTTAACACCAGGTCGTCAGGCTTCCATCTGTCTCCTTACCTGAGCCAGAACAGTGTTACTCTGTTTTGTGCTATTTAATCATTCCTTCCAGCATTCCTCATTCAGCACTTAGCAGGAGGGGTTACTGTTGTAATCAAATAGCAGGAGTCCCAGGTAACCTTTGGAGGGCAGGTGCCATGCTTCATCACTTTAGCACTTCCTTGTCCATCTGTCACTCAACGTTCACTTCAACTCTCCTGCAATGATTGATTATAGAGGCCGAGCAAAACCGCAGCTGCAAGTGCTGAGTGTGCTACGTTTTCTTGTGTTTAAATTTCAGCCATTTGTGGTGGGGATATCAATAAGGATCTTGGACAGATACAGTCTCCAAATTACCCCGATGACTACAGGCCATCTAAAGTCTGCATTTGGAGGATAAGAGTCTCTGACAGCTTCCATGTTGGGCTCAGCTTTCAGTCATTTGAGGTAGGTTTCAATTTTCAAAAGTCATTTCTCACACTGTGCCATCAACGTGGATTAAAACAAGGTGGCTAGGTGTGAAAAGTCATTGGTTATCACATCACTTCACCCAGAAATCAACATTATTGCTGATTTCCATGTTGCCTTTGTCAATGCTGCTTTATTGGACTTGCTGTGACACATGTTGTGTATAGAGAGTGTGCTTACAACGAAGTGGATTTTCTGTCATTATCACTAATCAGATGTTGCCACTGCAGATCTATTGTCCCATCCTGTAAGCGGCAACTCCTCCTGGGATTCAGTTACAAACTGCAGGCTTTTTTCTTTCACACCATAAAATTGAAAGGTCTATGGGGCACTCAGTTTTGCATGAAAGCCTATAGATCATACACTGTCAGGTTGAGTTAACTGAATTCTCAATTTCCAACTTCAAATCCAAATAATTGACTCAATTTAAATTCAAATACTTTCCAATTCAGTACCAATGAATTGTAGTCAGCTTCACACATAAATGAAATGCAGCAGCTGCTGTGCACACAACAAGGTTCAACAAACAACAGTGTATTAGTGACTGGTCTGTCTGTTTTGATGATGATAGATATGGGATTAATAGTGAGCAGGACCCTGGGGGAACTCCCATGCTCTTCTTTGAAATGGAGCCATGGGATCTGTTGCGGTTATCAAACTGAATCCATTCCTTCATTAGTATCCAGGAAAGGGAAAGGATATTTGGTATGTTGGTGGAGACCAGATCCTGTCAGTGACTAACTTAATGGGATAAGCTCCAGTTCTGCTCAAGAATGCTGAACGAGTGATGACAGACAGTAATTTGCTCAGACAATTGACAGCTCACTGCAATGTATTGAATTGACCTCAGGATTTAAGACACTGCATCAATCTCTAATCTCTCCTTTCCAACCTATAATTACCAGCTGCTCAAATACAACAGTTCACCACGTTAACTCTGGCACACTGGCTTCGTGTATGTGTCATAGATATATCATCAAATGCGTGCACTGCGTGCGTTGTATGTTGTACGGTTTGACGTGTGTGAGTGTGTTTCAGTATAGAGTCTGTCTGCTGTGTGCATAGGTGACGCGTGAGTCTGACATTTGAATGTGTGCACAGTGTGCTATAATTTGGGTTGTGTATATGCAGTGTGTTTTTTCAGTGTGTGCGCGTACACCAGTTCTGCTGAAGCTTCACTCGCAAACTCTGGAGCTGTTTTACTCCCCATGCAGATTGAGAGACACGATAGCTGTGCATACGACTACCTCGAGGTCCGTGATGGAAGCACTGATGACAGCCCCCTGATTGGCCGTTACTGTGGCTACGACAAGCCTGATGATATCAAGTCGAGCTCCAACAAATTGTGGATGAAATTTGTGTCGGATGGGTCCATTAACAAAGCAGGCTTCTCCGCAAACTTCTTCAAAGGTGGGTACATAGACCGATTCCACTTTCACTCATTACAAAATACTCGTTAGAGAAAACATGTAAGCTTCTCGGGCCTACCTTTCATAGCCCTAAAACAATTTGGAATTGTCCTCCCTATTTGTACTTAAGCAGCATCAATCAGCGTTCTGTTGGCAAGCCTTATAAGCTTAGCATTTGCAGTGGAGAGCATTTGAGTTAAGGTTCAACTGAGCAGATGATGAGATCATGGAGAAAATAGGAAGAAATAGCTTGCATTTCAAAGGGGACAGTTATGCTGGGACAATCCCAGCATGGTACAACCTCGGGTGGTAATAGACAGAATCAATAGGGAAATGCAGTGGATTGAGTTTATATGGACGTCAATCACATTTTTATTAAGGTACCACACACAAGATTATTTGAGCATTATCAAAAGTTACGAATGGCGCCAGTTGTAACACTGATGACAAGGGCAGGAAGGCTTTTAAATGTGCAGACTGGGAAGTTGAGCAGCAAGTCAGCTTTAGGTAAGAGAAGACAAAGCACAGTCTACACCATAGAAAATAAAGAGAGAAAAAGGCAAAACATTCTGATGCAAACAAAATCATGGGGTTTATTTTGAGGTGCACAGGCTTCAATAGGAATGGTACAAATATGCGTAAGTCAGGCTGCACGTGAATTACTTTGCAATTCTTGCCTCATAGATTTCCTCCAGTGTGGAAACGGCCATTCGGCCCAACAAGTCCACACCAATCCTCCAAAAAGACCCATTCCCCCACCCTATATTTACCCCAGACTAATGCACCTAACCTACACATACCGGAATACTATGGGCAATTTAGCATAGCCAATCCACCTGAACTGCGCATCTTTGGACTGTGGACAGAAACTCATGCAGACGTGGGGAGAATGTGCAAACTCCACACAGACAGTCACCTGAGGCTTGAATTGAACCCAGGTCCCTGACACTGTGAGACAGCAGTGCTAACCACTGAGCCCCTGTGGCTTCTTTCTACCTAAAGAGAAGCACTGGAGGTAATGCAGAAATCGCAAAAGGAAGTTGATAAGCTGGGAGAAGGGATTTGGTAGAATCAGCCTAACTACTGTGGAAGAACAGAGATAGATAAGCAGCTATTTGAATGATTGAAAAATCATGGCAGCAGGTGCCGAATTGTGGTGATGATACAAATAAAATAAGTAATCATAATTAGAGACAACAATAGACGCAACATTATAGACATAACAATAGGTATAATTACAGACATAGTTATAGGCAATCATTAAAATAAAAATTAAGTACAACATATTTAAAGGGTTGCAGAGTTATGAACATTGAAGTGTACAAATAATTATAGAGTGTTGCAAAATTTAGGTCTCCTTAGTTTACAGAACAAAAAATAAAGATCTGCCACACCCTGCATTTTGTATTAAAGTCCACAGAACATATCAAGGATTATGAAAGGAAACTTCACAGAACTTTAAAGGCAGTACCTCAGGTGACGAAACATGCCGGTAGGAAGGAATAAAAAGGCGAATATCACCCCAAATTTCTGTTTGAAAGCGTGATTCAGGAACGGAGTAAAACCAACTCTGGCCACCCCCAGGAACAAGCTGTTCCCGTTCTCTGTGTCATTCGGGTGCAAATCGTTGACTCACCTTAGATTAGGGAGCCTTCCATGGAAAACAGGGAGTGGATAGAACTTGCCAGGGAAGGATAATCAGCCTTTCAAAGCATTCAGCATCATCAGGGAGATTGCTTGCATTTGGTGGGAAAGTGACCATTGAAATATACCGTTGACCTCTGGCTCAACTGGGTGCACTCTTCCTGCAATATATACATGTCGGGGATGTGGAATCATCAGTGTTCCTAGCAAAGCCACATGTCACTGGTATCACCCAAGCCAGGGAGTTGGTTTGCCTGCCTGAGATAGCATTGCTGCCTTCTATTAGTAAGTAGGGTAAAGAAGACTGAAACACCAGCTCTCAGCAGTGGAAATGGAAAGAGGGGCTCCTATTTTGGATTTTCCTCTCTATCTGGGTAGTTGCCCTTCTTACCCTTCAGTGAAAAGCAAAATGATCCATTCTTCTCTACGTGTAGTTACAGGGGGTTTCTGCACAGACACAACTGGTGCTGATCTCTTTGCTGTCTTTATTCTAGAGGTGGACGAGTGCTCCCGGCCTGACAATGGTGGGTGTGAGCAACGCTGTGTTAACACACTGGGCAGTTACAAGTGTGCCTGTGATCCTGGCTACGAGCTGGCAAACGACAAGAGAAGCTGTGAAGGTGAGAAAGAGAGGGATTTTGTTTCCACTCTTTTTGGGGATGAGTTAAGAGTGCACTGTGTTGCTGTCTGTTTGGAGATGCATGTAAACCATATTTCCTTCCCTAATGGGAACCAGTGAATCCATTTGTTTTTATAGGGCAATCCAGTAGTTTTGCCATCATTATTAATGAGTCTCGGGTTTTATTCCTGATTGGTTTGTTGAATTTGAATGCCCCAAGCTTTAAGGTGGGATTTGAACCTGGCCTCCAAAACATCCAGGTCTCTGGATTAGTAGTCCTTCAATAATCCCAATATTCTTCCAACCCCCATTATGCGGTGCAAATCAAAGAGAGAACTTTGAAAGGAGAGAGGAGAGTGAATGCCTTTTCTGATGGATGTGGGAGAGAAGCTGAGGCCAAAGACAGCCATCATCCTAGAATTGAGATGCTCCTTGCTGGAATGTGCCAGCCCCAGTGCTTTAAGTGCTCTGATGCCAGGTTCAATGTTACCATTGAGTGTTGAAGGTGCGGCTAGTGGTTGGGAGAGTCATGTCCCATCCTCCGATGCCACAGAAGCACAGCAGAAAAACTTGTTGGCCAGCTGCGAGCAACATGGTGCACTGCCCTGAAGCCAGTGTGTCTGAGTGTGCCAGTGAATGTAAATTAAATGCTTGGTGTGGGCGATAGTGGGCGAGAGTTTGGTACTAAATTACTTGGGAACAGGGTGACTGAGCCTCGAGATGGAGATATAAGGAATAAACAAACAAGGAGGAGTTTAAAAAAAACTCAGTTACTGCAGAGTGTTTAGTGCCAGACCTCCCTCTGGTATGTAGTAATTGGGCTGTATTTGCCCAGCTGGAAGATGTTCTCTTTTGGAAACAGAATTCCTGCTGCAAATTCTGCTTTTTACTGGAGTAATGGTGTTTTATTAATTGCAGCCGCGTGTGGTGGTTTCCTGACAAAGCTAAATGGCTCCATAACCAGCCCAGGGTGGCCCAAGGAATACCCACCCAACAAGAACTGTGTCTGGCAAGTCGTGGCACCGACCCAGTATCGCATCTCCCTCCAGTTTGAGTTCTTTGAGATCGAAGGCAATGATGTGAGTATTTACTCAGAGCAAAGGCCAGTGCGAGATGAGCCAAAGACCTGCGTTTGGGTAGTGATTTGCACATATCTCAACGGGCTGTGGGAATGAAGTGTGGTCACTGGCGAAGTGGGACAAGCAGCGACCAATGACCAGATTAATCCGTTTTTGTTTGTTATATTGCCTGTGGAATAAATATAGGTCATAACTTGGGGAGATATCCCCTGCTCTTGTTGGAGAATGCTGCAAAGCAGTACATTTCTGAGTAAGCACATAAGGGCCCTTGGTTTAACACCTCGTCTTCTGGCCTGTTTGACCAGTGTCACTATCTCAGTATGGGAGTGGCAGCCTGGATTTTGATGCTGGGGCATGTACCCACAATCTTGCACCTCTGTTGTGTGAGTGCAACCCCTGCTGAGTCACGGCTGGCTGTACCATCAGCAATGGCTGCTGGCTTATTGGAGTCAAGGCACCCACCCGAAGCACTACACAGCTGAACAGAGACCCCAAGAGTACAAGAAATCAATGGAAGATAAAAGGTTCAATTGCTGATGATTAGAGGACAGCAAATTGTCACACACCTCCTGAGGACAACAGAGTTGCCCATTCCGTCTCAACCTGCACTGGCACAGTGCATTGAACAAGGTGAGAACTCAGAGAAGGAAGGGAAGGATATATAACCCTGACAGGTGGATGGCCTTAGCCCTTGGAAATGTTGCGAAGCAGTGAATCACACCTTCGATGACCAGGGGAGTGTAGCATGCATCGGTCATCATACTCTGTTCTCAGCACTGTTCTCGGTCTTCACTCCAGACTTCATCCCCTAGCTACTGACTCCGTTCATCTCCCCAGCAACTGTTGAGATTAAACCATCTGTACCTTTAGCCCTAAGGTCAGTTCCTGATTCATGCTTGTGCCATCAGGAAGACTGTCTGTTTCAAGAACTTTGGTCCATTTTCTGCTCGTCTGCATCCGAAACCCTCATTCACACCTTTATTACTTCTCCACTTTGACTGTTCCACTGCATTCCTAACTGGTCTTGCACATTCTACCCTCCGTAAACTTGACCTTATCCAAATCTCCGTGTTTTGTGTCTCAACTCAAATTGTACCTGGGTTCAATTCCACCCCCGAGCGACTGTCTGTGTGGAGTTTGCACATTCTCCCCATGTCTCCGTGCATTTCCTCTGGGCGCTTCAGTTGTCTCCCACAATCCAAAGATGTGCAGGTTAGGTGGATTGGCCATGCTAAATTGCCCATAGTGTACAGGGATGTGTAGGTTAGGTGTGCATTAGTCGGAGGTAAATGTAGAGTAATAGGGTAGGAGAATGGGTCTGAGTAGGCTACTGTTCAGAGGGTCGGTGTTGACTTGTTGGGCCGAAGGGCCTGTTTCCACACTAGGGATTCAACGAATTCTGTTCCCCCTATTCTTCCTGTACTCACTGACCTACACTGGCTTTCCGTCAAGTAATGTCTTGATTTTGAATTCCCTTCCTTGTTATCAAATCCTCCATCATGGCCACAGGCCCTCTCTATCTGTGGAATCTCCTCAGGCCCCAGAAACCTTCAAGATCTCTGCACACCTCTAATTCTGGCCTCTTGAGCAACCCCTGATTTTAATCACTCCACCATTGGTGGCCACATCGTCAACTGCCTGGGACCCTGAGCTCTGGAATTCCCTCCCTCAAGTTCTCCATCTCTCTATTTCACTACTCTCGAAAGACAATCCTGAATATCTACATCCTTCAGCAAATTTTTGATCACCGCTCAATGTCATATTTAGTGGTGTTTCGATGAAGTGCTTTGGGAGTTTTGAACTTGCTTCAGTTTATAAAGATGCATGAGGCACCAAGCTCTGTGGGGAGAGACTGCTTCCTTCCCTCTCCATGTCAGAATTCAGTCAGGACAGGGTGTGGCTTACACTGGCACTGTTGTATTACTATGTGTTAGATACTGTACCATGCTATATTGTGTCCTTTTAGGTCAATGATTGGTATCCCTACAGTAAAATTAAGCTGGATTGGAATCTGTTGTGCTTGGTGACTTGCTCCAATTTGATCTGGTCTGTTGATATTGTATCATAATGAAAGGTTCTGACCTGAAACATCGACTCCCCTCCTCCTCTAATGCTGCTTGACCTGCTGTGTTTTTATCTAGCTGCACACCTTATCCATCCTGATATTGTATTCTACCTATTGATGTGGTAAGTGATGTATCAATCTGATTGGTCTGTGATCCGTTTCTTTCCAGGTTTGTAAATATGATTATGTCGAAGTCCGCAGTGGCCTCTCCGCCGACGCCAAGCTTCATGGCAAATTCTGCGGAGCAGAGAAGCCGGAGGTGATCACATCCCAGTACAACAATATGAGGATAGAGTTTAAATCAGACAACACAGTCTCCAAGAAAGGTTTCAAGGCCCATTTCTTCTCTGGTACGTGAGCTGTATCCTTACAGGGTGCAAGGAGAGAGAGATCTCGGACGGTTGCAGGGCTGGAGGAGGCTACAGAGATCTCAGAGAGGTGTAGGGTGGAAGAGATTATAGAGATTTTGGAAGGGTGCAGGGCTGGAGGAGGAACAGATATCTCGGAAGGGTGTAGGGTGGAGGAAGTTGCAGGGATCTCGGAGTGGTGTAGGGTGGAGGAAGTTGCAGGGATCTCGGAGTAGTGTAGGGTGGAGGAGATTATGGAGATCTTAGAGAGGTGCACGCCTGGAGGAGGTCACAGATCTCAGTGGGGTGCAGAGCTGATCACAGAGATCTCGGGAGGGAGGGTGCAGGGCTGGAGGGGGTCACAGAGATCTCAGAGGGGTAAAGGGCTGGAGGAGGTCACAGAGATCTCAGGGGGTGTGCAGGGCTGGAGGAGGTCACAGAGATCTCAGGAGGTGTGTAGGGCTGGAGGAGGTCACAGAGATCTCGGGAGGGAGGGTGCAGGGCTGGAGGAGGTCACAGAGATCTCAGAGGGGTAAAGGGCTGGAGGAGGTCACAGAGATCTCAGGGGGTGTGTAGGGCTGGAGGAGGTCACAGAGATCTCGGGGGGGGGTGCAGAGCTGGAGGAGGTCACAGAGATCTCAGGAGGTGTGTAGGGCTGGAGGAGGTCACAGAGATCTCAGAGGGGTAAATGGCTGGAGGAGGTCACAGATCTCAGGGGGTCTGCAGGGCTGGAGGAGGCCACAGAGATCTCAGGGGGTCTGCAGGGCTGGAGGAGTTAACAGAGATCTCAGAGGGGTGCAGGGCTCGAGGAGATAACAGAGATATCAGGGGGGTGCAGGGCTGGAGGAGGTCACAGATCTCAGAGGGGTACAGGGCTGGAGGAGGTCACAAAGATCTTGGAGGGGTGCAGGGCTGGAGGAGGGCACAGAGATCGCAGAGGGGTACAGGGCTAGAGGAGGTCACAGAGATCTCAGAGGGGTACAGGGCTAGAGGAGGTCACAGAGATCTCGGAGGGGTGCAGGGCTGGCGGAGGTCACAGAGATCTCAGAGGGGTGCAGAGCTGGAAGAGGTCACAGAGATCTCAGAGGGGTGCATGCCTGGAGAAGGTCACAGAGATCTCAGAGGGGTGCAGGGCTGGAGGAGGTCACAGCAATCTCGGCGGGGTGCATGCCTGGAGAAGGTCACAGAGATCTCGGAGGGGTGCAGGGCTGGAGGAGGCCATAGAGATCTCGGAGGGGTGCAGGGCTAGAGGATGTAACAGATCTCAGAGGGGTGCAGGACCAAGGCGATAACAGAGATGTTGGGGATGCAGGTTTGCAGGAGGTCATAGAGATCTTGGAGGTTGCAGAACTGGAGGAGTTCATAGATCTCAGAGTGGTGCAGGATGGAGGAGATCACAGAGATCTCGGAGTGGTGCAGGATGGAGGAGATCACAGAGATCTCGGAGTAGCATAGGATAGAGGAGATCACAGAGATCTCGAGTGGCATAGGATGGAGGAGAACAGAGATCTTGGAGTGGCGTAGGGCGGAGGAGGTCACAGATGTCAGAGGGGTGCAGGGTTGCAGGAGGCCATAGAGACCTTGGAGGTTGCAGGACTGGAGGAGTTCACAGATGTTTGAGTGGTGTAGGGTGGAGGAGGTCAGAGATGTCAGAGGATTGAAAGGCTGGAGGAGTTCATAGATCTCAGAGTGGTGTTGAGTGAGGAGGTCACAGAACTGCCAGAAGGGTGTAGGATGGAGAAGGTGATAGAGATGTCAGAGGGGTGTAGGGTGCAGGAGGCAACATAGATCTTGAAGGGATGTAGGACTGGAGGAAGTCACTGGAGGATGTTGCAGACATTGCGGAAGGGTGTCAGGTTAGAGAAGGTGAAGGTTTCCGAGGGGTGTAGAGTGAGAGGATGGCTGGAACCGAGTTAGATCGTCAGCTGATCCCTGACCCGGTGCAGTGCTTTTCCTGTTCTATTTGGCTTGCTCAGTTTGTTCAATAGTTGGCAGAGATATCTTGAGGGGGCATTTGGCTTTTCCGTGACTGTGAAAATGTGCCTTACGCAGTAGCAAGTAGATAAAGAAGTGATGCCCTTAAAGTTTCCCACTTTTCCAAGAGCAGAGCAGAACCAAAGGGGAGAGCACTGCATCAGGCAAGCAAAAGTGATGGAATGAAGGACAGTACTGCCCCCTTTAGGATCCAGACCCAAATGACTCTCACATCAAATTTTGCACACTGTGTAGTTTTGTACCTAACAGCTTGCTCTGTCACTTGCTCATGTAAATTATTCATGTTGCCTGGATCAGAGAGTACAAATGGAGACTGTTCATCCCACTGTGCCTGTGCTGGCTGTTTGGAAGAGTGACAGATCCGATCCTCCTGCCCTTTCTTCAGATCCCTGCAAATTTTCCCTTTTCAGATATCTCGTATTCTCCCTTGGGAAAATCACTGTTTCAGGCAGAGATTTTCACATCACCACAGTTCATTGCTTGTGCCTCATCTTCACTCTGGTTCCTTTACCATTGTGCTGTAATCTGTAACCCCGTGCTGCACCTTCCCTGGGAGTGTTTGATGGGGCAGTGCCATTTCAGAAGCTGTAACCCCTGCCCGTTTACTTCCTCCCTCCTCACTATCCAAAGCCCCAGACACATCTTCCAGGTGAAGCAGTGATTTACCTGCACTTCACTCAATGTAGTCTGTTGTATTCACTGTTCACAGCAATGTGTGGTCTCCTCTGCATTGAAGAGACGAAACAGACTGGGTGACTGCTTTGTGAAACACCTACATTCTGTCTACAAAAATGACCCCAAGCGTCCAGTTACCTGCCACTTCAACACACTACCGTGTTCCCTGGACAGCATTTCTGTTCTGGGCTTTCTGCAATGCTCCAGCAAGGCTCAACGTAAGCTGGAAGAATGGCAGGTCATTTTCTGCTTGGACCCTGCAACCTTCTGGCCTCAGTATCGAGTTTAATAACTTTCAGCCTAAACACCTTCTTCTGTGTTTTTACCCACTCCCACACTCCTGAACTTGTAGTCACAATCAACCAATTTTCACAACTCATGATCCCTATTGTCAGCTTTTCTTATTACCTGGTTCACCATTATACATCCCTTTGTCTGCCAACTGCTGTTCTCTCTTTCTCCACTGATTGCTTACTCATTTCACCCACTTTGAACTGCACAGTGACTTTGTGGTTAGCACAGCTGCCTCACAGTGCCAGGGGCCCAGGTTCAATTCCAGCCTTGGCTGACTATCTGTGTGAAGTTTGCATGTTTTCCCCATGTGTGTGTGTGGGTTTTCACCTGGTGCTCTGGTTTCCTCCCATGGTTCAAAGATGTGCAGCTTAGGTGGATTGGTCATGCTAAATATCCATAGTGTCCAGGGATGTGCAGGCTAGGTTGCTTAACCATGGTAAGTGGAGGGTTATTGGTAGAGTAATTGACTGGGTTTGATTGGAATCGTCTTTGGAGGGTCGTGTGGGCCGAGTGGTCTCTTTCCAACTGTAAGGGTTCTATGATTCTATTCTATGACTCCTCTCTTCAGCATATGTAACATCATTTCCAAGACCATCAATTCTGAAGAAGAGTCACTGGACCCCGAAACATTGACTCTGCTTTCTCTGCACAGATACTGCCAGACCTGCTGAGTTTCTCCAGCAAATTTCTGTTGTTGTGTAGAGAGACCTTAATTCTGTATCTAACCCTGTGCTGGGATTGTTTGACAGGCACACTGTGCAGCCACATGAGAGATCAGGGGCTGGAGTAACTTCACGATAATGTGCCTTGACTGAGGTTTTCTGTTGTCTATGGACAACAAGCAAATTACAGTGAATGAGGATGAACTGGACAGAGGGGCAGAGCTCCTGGAGTGATCATTTGCGGGGACAAAGTTTTAGACTGTGTGTCAAGCTGTGGAGACTGCGTCTTGAGCTTCCCTACCTTTCCTTCCTCCAGACAAGGACGAGTGCTCAAAGGATAATGGCGGCTGCCAGCACGAGTGCGTCAACACTTTTGGGAGTTACACATGTCAGTGCCGCAGCGGCTTCATGCTTCATGAGAACAAGCATGATTGCAAGGAAGGTGAGTGATCTTTGACCTCCAACGCACACATGAGATGAAGCAGGGCCCTGAGAGCTCCAACCTGCCTATCCCAAGGTGGGAGTGTTGCACTGGAAGATGCATGGTACTGCTCCCCCTGGGTGGGCAATATCCCAACAGTTTTAATTCACAGAGTGAGAATTGGCACCACCCGGCTTCTGAATGAAGGGAAGGCTGTGGACAAAATGTTTAAACCTGTGAGTCTTCAGCAAAATTCAGTCAGCAGAGGATAGTTGCAGGGTACGAATGGTTTCTGCCGACTGCAAGGTATGACGACCATGGGATTGCTCATTTGCATTGACCCACACCATTCGCAAAGAGCAGGTATTTTCCAAAGCAGAGTCTCTGCTGCCAGTCACTCTTGTAACAGGCAAGCCTGCAAGCTGGACTGTTCCCCAGTCATTCATTCCGAGGGTGTTGTGTTAATGCGATTAGAAGCAGTTCAGAGGAAATTCACTAGACTGATTCCTGAAACAAAGGGCATGTCATATGAGGAAAGGTTGAGCAGATTGGGGCTGCATTCGAAAGCTATGATACGATTGAAATGTATAAAATTCTGAGGGGGTTTGAGGAGGTATACACTGAGAATATGGTTCCCCTCTTGGGGAAGCCTTGAACTAGAGAGCGCAGTTTCAAAGGGGGTCTTCCATTGAAGATGAAAATGTTCTTTTCTCGGAGGGTTGTCAGTGTTTGGAATTCTGTTTCCCGGAGTGGAGAGGTAGGGTCTTTAGCTAGACTCCAGGCTGTTGACCAGATTCCAGACTGACAAGAGAGTCAAGGGGGCCAGATGGGAATGTGAAGTTAAGACAGAGCAGGTTCAAGGTGACTTCTCCTGTTTCTTGATCTTATGATCTAACTTTCTTGTGACTGCAGCTGGATGTGAACACAAGATCAACAGCGTTTCGGGCACCATCACCAGCCCCAACTGGCCCAATAAGTACACCAGTCGAAAGGAGTGCACCTGGGAGATCACGACCACGCCTGGGCATCGAGTTAAACTGGTAAGGAATACTCCTCATCGAGGTGGTGCACCCAAGATTGGCGTAAAATCACAAACCTATTCACTGTTATCATTATTCAGGGACCATATTGGAACACTGCATAGTCACAAATGGCTTACTATTTTGGTCCAGTTCCATTTTGGAAGCTCTGGAGAGTCACCAGAGGCCTATTTGGCCTATCAAGCCTATGCTGACTGTTTGAAAGGTCTTTCTAATAGTCCCACTTGACAAACTCTTTCCCCACTCTTCTTTTCACTAGTATATCCATTTTCATTTTGAAGGTTATTGTTGAATCTCCTTCCACCCTGCTTTCGGCACTGACTTCCAGAATTGCACAAACTGTAACGTTGAATTATAACAAAGCTCCTCATCTCCCCATTTCTTAATGTCAAATTGTCTTTAATCTCTGCCCCCCCATGTTACCAACCCTCATGCCTTCAGAAACTGCTTGAGAATTGTTGAAAAACAAACAACATGCTGTCACAACTTTTCCTCTTGCATTCATCGATACACAACGCCAAACCTCAAGGAAATGACATTTTATACTGCATGAGAAGATTGTGCTGATTGGTTGGCAGGTCAGTTTCTCTTTGGGTTTGATTCAGCAATACTGAGGTTCTGTCTTATCAAGCGACCAAATGGAAACGCTTTGTCCAGATTTACTTTTATCAAAGTACTTCATCGTTTTCAACATCCCCGTCACTTTCTGTCCTTTGAGAAATTACTTGTCTATGGAGCCTTGAAACTTGGAATTTTCACCCTTGGGCAACATGCAGTTCTTTGCTTTTTTTTTTAAGGCATTCAATGAGTTGGATATTGAACAGCATCAGGAATGTGCATATGATCACTTGGAGCTTTACGATGGCAAAGACTCGAAAGCGAAGGTTATTGGCCGATTCTGCGGCAGTAAGAAGCCAGAGCCCCTCATCTCCACCTTCAACAAGATGTTCATTAAATTCTTCTCTGACAACTCTGTACAGAAAAAAGGCTTTGAAGCTGCTCACACCTCAGGTAAGAAACGTCTGCTATTACCACACGTATCTCTCCAAGTAATTTGAATTGTTGTGATTTGAAGCCAAACCAGTGCGCAGACAATTCTGTTCATTCATTTGAACTGCTTTGGAAAGTGATGGTAAATGCAATTACTGAGGGGCGTTCATACATGCTGTTCACTGTGTCTTTCCTGCTTCACCCATTCAGGTAGGTTGCAGTCTTGAAATTACACATTTAACAATATCCTCCCAGACGAAACATGACAAATCAGTTGAGAAAAGGGGCTTACCTTATCACAAACGTAGCCACAGTGAGAAGGACGTCAGTCAGCAAAGGCTTAATTTCTGGGCACGCATCCAGATTTAAGCAGTGCTGTTGACTTTTCTGCAAGCACTTGTACTGATCCTGCAGCGATTCGGAGCTGTGCAAAGCAGTAAAATACCAGCAACTCCAATGGGATGGCACGGAGTCAGAACTGATGAATCACGAGGAAAACTAAGCTGGGTTCCCAATGCTGGTTGCTATCCATCGACCTTTGGTGAAAGTCTGTAGGTTGGGGGAAGGAGAGGTCTGATTCTACACACACACCAGCCCTGCAATCCAGTAACATTGTTGGCAACCTGCTGCTAACCTAGTGCATGGATAGTCATCTGGTCAAAATACCAGAGGACTGCCACAGCATCATACCCCATCACCAACTGGTTGCAGAGGTAATGTGGGGGAATGGAGCAGATTGGAATAGTGTACAAAGAACTACTCTTATGTATTAAAAACTTGATAGCCTTAAGCAGCAAAGGTACTTAATGACACCAAGCAGAATGATGTGATGTCAGTTTTGTAATGCAGGGAAGGCTGTTCATTTCAATGCATTAAGGTCCCATAGACTTTCTACCCAGGGCTTTCTGCCCTGAAAGGGTCTCAAATGTAAGACGGCACCTCTGACACAGCAGCAGTATGTTGGTCCCAGTCTTATAAATCGCCTTCCATGGACAATGAGCCCTCCCCACTCCCAGCCTCTTGTCAAAGAGGAGAAGTGCAACCCGTTGAGATAAGAACTGTAGATGGAAGGAAGGTGAACACACAACCCTGACTGGGGCATGTAGTCCAAGCGAGGGAGGATCTCGTGCTGGCTAGTGCAAGAAAATATCAAACTATAAATAGTGCAATGGCATTGAGCAAGTGATACAATTGAGAAAGGACTAAACTACCTCAGGAAGCTTCTATCCAGAGATCAGTGTTACACCCCATGTTTTATTCTGCAGAATGTGGGGGCAAGCTGAAGGCCGAAGTGAAAACCAAGGACCTGTACTCTCACGCGCAGTTTGGCGATAACAATTATCCTGGAGGAGCTGATTGCCAGTGGGTGATCCGGGCTGAGGAAGGCTACGGGGTTGAGCTGATATTTCAGACCTTCGAGATCGAGGAGGAGGCAGACTGTGGTTACGATTACATGGAGTTGTTTGATGGCTCAGATGACACTGCTCCAAGGCTGGGCAGGTTCTGTGGCTCAGGGGTAAGAGCTCGCAATGTCCATTTAGCGATTTCCCGATACCTTCTGGTTCAACCCAGTGAAACCACCCCAGTTTAGCATGGACCTGCCAACTGTCCTAATAATGAGAAACTAGGGCCCAGATGCAGCAAGACCTGGGCAACATTCAGACTTGGGCAAATAACTGGCAAGCTATATTTGTGCCACACAAGTGCCAGGCAAGACCACCTCCACTGAGTGGTCCAACCTTGTGATACTGAACAATGTCCCATCGCCAAATCCCCCACCTGTGGGAGGAATGGCGAAACCTTTTTCCTTGCTTCCTCGCATTCTGATGTCAGTCTCAGTGCAGCCCACTTCACATCTTCATTTTCTGTTCCAAGCTGTTCTTCTCAAGTCCCCACCCCTTGCCCCAGCACTTAAAATTCCATACAGCGCCCCTGGGAGGTATATGCATGCAATGGGTGGGAGGTTTGTCTGCGTGTGCCCTTCACTCAACACGTCATCCATTAGTGCATCTCTGAGCAGAGAGCAGGGAAAACCGTATGTTATGCACGTACCCATGTATGTGCATTTGTCCACAAATATTCATTTGCTCATACCACCCACAGCACACCGAAATGTGAGGTAAGGGCATAGGTAAGAGTTCGCAGATACATGTACCAGCATGCACACTCTGAAGCTACCTGATGCATGAGGCAGAGAAAGCTTGCACTTATCCCTGTTTGTGTCGCTGGTGTTTCATGGACACAGGCCTATCCCCAGAGACAGAGCTGGCCTGACTGGGAGGCTCTCCCACTTCAATCACCTGCTGTACATTTATCGGAAAGATTGATAGGTTGATAATTAACCATGGCCATGTTATGAATACAAGCCCAGTGGCCATTAAGTCCTGCAGTGGGCTTCAAACCAAGAGCTTCTGCCTCATAAATGGAGACACTCTGCGCCACAAGATCAATGTTTGCCTGCAAATATCCCACTGCAGCAGCTGGTGGAATTTCAATCCATTTACTACATCCTGAATGGAAAATTAGTTTCGGTAATGTCATTGTTGCAAACACCCATCTGGTTCACTAATGTCCTTGAGGGAAGGAAATCTGCCGTCCTTACCCAGCCTCGCCTCCATGTGACTCCAGACTGACAGCGATGTGGTTGACTCTCAACTGCTGCCTGAAATGGCCCCAGCAAAGCGCTCTGTTCAAAGGCGGTTAGGGACAGGCAGCAAATAGCCCTGACATCCCCATGAAAGAATAAAGGAAACAAATGACCCACATGCTTGAACAGAGTGACGCACACAACCTTTTCAGAGTCAGCTTAATGAGAGCCAGCAGTGACAGTGCAGCAGGCTGGCTCAGCCTCCCAGCCAACTGAGTTTGTGGCCCACATGGAGCAATAAATTGCTGAGACTCCCAACTGGGGTACCAGTGATCTTTACCTGCCTTCCTTTAACTTACCAGGTAGGTTAAAGGAGGAACAATGGACACAGCAGCAACGTTGAGTGAAGAGAACAGTCAGAGTCGGAGGGGTTGTAGGCACATTTACAGATCAGCAGTAGCCCTCTATTGATGGGTCAACATTTTTTGTTGCAGCCTCCTGAGGAAATTTATTCTGCCGGGGATTCGATCATGATTCGCTTCCACACAGACGACACCATCAACAAGAAGGGGTTCCACGCACGTTACACCAGCACCAAGTTCCAAGACACTCTTCACTTGAGGAAATGATCTGAACCCTGGGCGAACTGAGGGACTTGGGAATTTGCAACTTTCTTTTTTGTTAATTGTACTGTAAAATTCTCCCACGAGGAACATAGCCATTTCCAAAATTTCAGCACTTTAAATGAAAAAAAAAACGGCTGAAATGACTCGTTTGTATTATGATATGTGATGCTTCAAGTGCAGCGAATGACTGGGAATCGCCAAGCGACCCAGTATTGCAGTGTTTTCAAACATAAAAAGGACTCAGTGTTGTGAGAGATTCCTTTCGGGAAGATGACCGAAGCTGTGGTATGATCCCCTTTTCACGGACGTACATAGCTTTCTTTCAAACAGCACGAAAGACGGATCAGTGCAGCTGCCCTCTGTACTGGTCCCTGGACTTCTGTGAAACCCCTGTCTCTCTCTCTCTCTCTCTCTCTCTCTGTCTTTCATGCTGACATTCAATGGATGTCATTTGACCGCAACCATGAGCCACAAAGTGGCTTGCCATTGGCCTGCCACACCGAAGGGTACTGGGCTGTCAAGGGAGGTGTCAACCTGTGACCAGGCACTTCCAGGGGTCCTCTGCTGAGCCAGTGCTGTCTAACCTTGTATGTCTCCTGGCCAGAGCCACCGCTGGCAGCAGTCAGCGAGCTGCCTGCTCTTTCTCCATTGGTCAGTAGTGTTTAGCATTGGTGGGGGGAGGGAGGGGAACCTCTACAGTGAAAGGTTGGGGGGAGTAGTGTGGAAAACATTTTCACTGCCTCCTCAATAAAATACAGTAGCATAAAACAATTCCTGAAGCTTGAAGTTTATATTCAGGTGCTGGCCTCCACAAGATTTCACAGACAGGGCTGCGATCTCCTCGATTCAGTCTGTGGGGATTGTGAGGAAAAATATCAGTGAAGCAGCGTTTATTGCAAGAGCTGCAAGTTGATTTACTCAAGTTGCTGATTTTAACAGTTCAACATTGGTTTTGACATTCCTGAGATCACCATGAGCATTACCTTCTACCACGCCGAACCTTGGATGGGGATCGCCTGCCTGAGATCCGTTGGGGCAGTGCATTGGCAGACAGTGGACTGGAAAGCTGCGATTCGGCCTGGTTTGGTGTGGTCAGATGGTGGGGTGGTGAGGTGTAAAGGTGTACCAGGTGATCGTGCCGAGTTTTGTCCGAAAAGCTTTGGAAGTTCATTCTTTAAAGCCCCAATAAAAATAAATGCTGCAGCTTCTTTTTTGCATTTGTCCGCTGCTTTGTCATCTTGTTTTTGCTGTAGACTGGTCTGGGCTTCACAGTGGGCAAGAGGCGATGCCCACTCTGAAGCGTTTGAAGTGTCGTCGCTGTTGTCGTAAGCACAGCAACAAAGTTTGCACACAGCGAGCTCCCACAGAAAGAGTACCAGAATGGTCTTTTTTTTGTAGTGTTGATTGCGAGATGAATATTGACCAGAACACTGGGAAGATAACCCCTGCTGTTGTTTGAAATAATGCCATGACCTCTTTTGTATTTGCCCAAACCCCAGGTGGGGCCATTTTAATGTCCAAATAGCAATGCAGATTGACCAAATGATCAGTTCAGAATATTAACTGCGCAGTGTTCACTTCAGCGTAATCACTGTGCAAGATCCACCGGTCTTAAGGTGCTCCTGTTACGTAGTTGTTTAGCACAGCATGTGACCCTGGGCGTCCCCAGCCGATGTTGTTTCAAAGGTGGAGTGTTTGTTTTTTATTTCTGTCTATTGCAGCACTGTTTTAAATAGAGATGTCAGCAGGGTATATGTTGAAATGTGAACGTGCATTTTACCCAATGGACGTTCTGACAGGGCTGAATGTAGTGCCAAAGGGTGTGACAGCCCCAGGTAAGGTTCCTGTAGCTCCATCCAGTTTTCTATCAAAATTCCAGCTCGTTGCTTGCAAACCCATCTTTGTCTTCTCTGGTCTCCATGAATTTTCCTGGATTGAAGTTTGTGCTAATCCAGGCAGAATTCAGCGCAAATGGAGGGCAGAATCACCTCCTCCTGTGATGTAGACCTTGTGGCTCTTAAAGACCTGACTTAAACCCTCACTTGTCCTCCCCTAGAAATTCCACCGCCAGACTCAGCATCAGCATCATTCACTTGGATTTATAAAAGCACACCCTTATCTGTACAATCCAAAGTGCTCCTGAAAATAGCACTGGGCACCCAGTATACCTTCACTTCCTTAATAGCACCCTTCCACCATCTACCTCTCACTGGCCTTGCCTGCCTTTCGATGGTCACACACTGAATTGCATGACTAGCCACTGTACTAAGTCCCTTACAGTAAGCACACCATCCTCTATTACTTTCCAATAGTGCCCCAATCCAAATCTAAGACTTTGCCACTGATCCCATGGCCTCATGACTTGAAGACCTGACTACGCTGTGGAGCATTGACAAGTGCCTTTACAGGTTGGAGGCAGCATACATACATTGCCTGAGATGCTGGAGCTTTAATCAAGTACAAAACCAAGCCAAAGTGAGCTTTTCGCTGCCAAGTGAACGTTGAGGATTAATCCCTTCAACATTGTGCCCAGAGTTGCCTCATTCTGTACTATCGCAGCACAGTGGCTCAGCTTTGCACTGTAGGTGTAGGCACTTCTCTGAGTTTGAATGGTTGTGCTAAAGTGAAAATTTAATTATGTTTCACTTGAGACTGGCTGACTCCAAATATAGCAGCTGCTGAAATTGAAGGGGGAAGACCAAAGAATGTTTTGGAGCATTTCCACTTTGATAATGTGTCTGAAAGTCTCTGTTGGCCAAAACACGAGTCTTGTTGGGATTTAATTAGATTTGACTCCTAATTAACAATGTTCAGATGTCTCATTGGCTTTTTTAATGAAATGTTTCACTTACAGTTATTTCCCAAAGTAAATCTCCTCAGGTATAAATTCCCAGTCAAATTCATATCACATTGTATAAAAATCACGATATGATTAGGCAGGGTCCACTGAGATTTATGCCACAGACAATTGTTTCTCCCTCTTTGCTCTATTAAAATGTTCCAAAGTTTTGAACACCTCTGTCAGGTAGTCCCTTGCACTTGTTTGTTCTAAGGAGAATGACCCCAGTTTCTCCAGACTGTCCACATAACTGAAGTCTCTGCTTCTTGGTACTACACTTGTAAATCTCCTCCACTGGGTTGGCAAGCAGTGGGAGAAGGCTTGACCTATCAGATCACGAGGCACATTGTCTCATTTGAGGAGGCCTTCTCCTAGCTCCTTCCAGGCCTGTTGACATCCAGAGTTGGCCTGTACCTTCTACTGTTAACATAGTGGCTCTCAGAGTTGACTAGACCGTGCTCTCAACTGGATAGATCCCTCCTGAAGACCGGTATTGAGAACTGAGCACAACATCACAGGCACAGGTGTGGAGGAGTGCAGTTCGATGGAAGGGGTCTGGATGCAAAGAGGTTGAGGTCGGAAGGGGATGTTACAAGTGCGGGGTAGAAGTGAGGAAAATGACCAGCACTTAGACACGGGGCCTTTGCTGAAGCTTTTATTGAATTTAAACTTTGCGTGCAGCACAAGCTTTGCTCTGCTTGGTAATATTAGCTTGCATAGAAACACATAACACAAATTGCAACAGGCAGACAGATTCACCTGAACACAGCATTAAATTTTCTTTTCATGCACAACGGAGCTGGCTAACATGAAAGACTGTTTGAAGCAAAACATTTTGCAGATTTGTGAAAGCTGCCTGTCACTCCTTCGCCTCAATGTGGCGCAGTTACTTTGACACTTAAACACTGAACAGACGTCTCTGCCTTTACTGGACCATCCTGAACTCCCTATGCAGTCTGTGCAAAAAGCAGCTTTAGCTCCATCAGTGTCCTCATGTTTAAGATTTAGCCTCGGGATAGGATGGGATGTGTGATTAGGTTTGTAAAAAGATGCTATGGAATGTGGGTGTTGCTGGCGAGACCAGTATTTGATGCTCGTCCCTAATTGCCCTTTGAGAAGGTGGTGGTGAGCTGCCTTCTTGAACCACTGCAGTCCCTCTGTTGCAGGGTTACCCACACAGTGCTGTTAGGGAGAGAGTTTCAGGATCTTGACTCAATGACAGTGAAGGAACAACGATACATTTCCAAGTCAGGATGGTGTGTAACTTGGAGGGGAATTTGTTTATGGTGCAGTTCCTGTGTGTCTGCTGTCTAGGTAGAAGAAAGTGTGAGTTTGGAAGGTGCTGTCGAAGGAGGGTTGGTGATTTGTTGCATTGTACCTTGCAGAGGGCACACACTGCTGCCAATGAGCTTCGGTAGTGGAGGGATTGAATGTTTGTGAATGTGGTGTCAATCAAGCGGGCTGCTTTGTCCTGGATGATGTTGAACTTCTCAAGTGTTGTTGGTGCGAAACTCATCCAGGCAAGTGGAGAGTACTTTCAAGTGATTGTTGACCCAGGGTTTTAAAACTATTTCAGGAGGGTCTTTGGAATTCAGATTGCCAACTCTGATTGGACATACTGCTTGTCACATGGTTCCTGTTGTCGCAACCCTACCCAATCCAACCCAGCTCCATCTTTGCTCTACCCTCTCAGTGCTGTGCCTTTTCAGTGTCAGTGGATGAGTCTAAGTTTATGTCAAGCAGCCTCACTTCCTCATCACCCATGCTTTTATATGGTTAATAGGTCTAAGTGTTTCAGGTATTCATTTTTGAAAACCACACATTTTTTGAATATCCCAACGTTTCTTTTCCTTCCAGTTTTGTTTATAGGGTGACCTTGAATTTAGCCTTTAATCCCTGGACTTTCTGGGATGGTCCTAGAGCAGAGGTGACCTCTGTTGGGAGCAGATCCTATAATGTCACCTGCTACTTAGGCAAAATGTGTCTCTGGACTTTCTTAACATATTTTTGTGCTTCATGAGATTATTGTCCAACCAGCAACTTTATGCCTTCGCCATGTTGGAGTTAATACTCAAAGCACCACCTTCCACTCTGTCACACTCTTTCCTTGAGTCTCATACCTTCCCTTCGTCATTCCAAAGACTGGAATACCTAGGCTTCATGTCATCCCATCACTGATTCCTGATTTCTCCTCTCACCTGCTGTTTCTCAATGACTGTTACTTTGTGGAGGAGGTCAGTTTTAAAATTCTAATCCTTGTATTTGAATTCCACCCCCTCCCCCTCCCCGCCTTGGCTTCCTTCCTCCACTGTCCCTCCAGCCCCACAACCCTCTGGAATCTCCGTTTCCAGCCTCCCATCATTTCCTTTGGTTCACCATTGGCTGCTGTGCTTTCAGCTGCCTGGGCCTTGAGCTTTGATGTTCTATCCCCTACTCCACTGCACCTCTCTACCTTGCTCCCCTTTTGTAAGATAGCTCTTTGATCGAGATTTTGTTCACCGGTCCTGGTTGTGGAATGCTACAGTGCAAGAGATGACCATTGGATCCATTGTCATATCGCCTCTTCTTAGTCTGCACTCGTCTCTCACAATTCAAGGGTGCTCCTGTGGGGCAATTTACAACTATTGATCAATGAACTATGTGGGCCCAAACCGCACACTGAGGCTTGAACAATTTACATCGAGTGATAACTGGGCCAGCCCTTACATTACAAGGTCCAGCCTTGTAGTTAAACCCAATGCAAGACGTTGCGGGACTCTGAGCGTGGGAATATAATCCCATGAGGAAGAGAGTGCAAAGAGGATACGTATGGAATTCAGTCACACCACTGGGCTGAGTGCTTGCTTCCTTCCTGACTCTGGGTTCAGAGAGTGAGCAGAGGCACAGAACAGGGAGGAGATGCTGGAAGTCAGGAAGCAGAAACCGGGCAGTGACTGAGCGGGTGAGGGAGAATGTGTGGACTCACAGCTATCAGGTGTAGGGGTACTGGAGGATATGAGAGTAAATTGTTGGAATGAGGACTGGGGGAGAGATACACACAGACAAGATGCTTATACTTGTGTAGTAGATAATGTGGAGAGTGGGAGATGGTGAACAGCAGAAAATATTTGTATAGCACCTGTCATGACCATTGAACTTTCCAAAACGCTGTTGAACCCATGAAGCAGCTTTTGAAGTGTGGTAACTTTTGTTATGTGGGAAGCACACAGCTCGCTAGCACAAACAGCAATATGATGATGATCAGATAACGAGATCTGTTTCTGCTGCTGGTGGCTAAAGGATAAACATTCGCCAGGACCAAGGATTAATTATTGGCCGGGATACCAGGAAAGGTGCACTTGGGGTTGCAAAGGAAATGTGAGTTGCTAAAGGGTGCACAAGGTCGCAACAGGAGGTTTGATCAGCCCCCACTTTCAATCGAAAAAGGTTGTTCTGGGATGAAGTTCGATGTGCATCCAGTTGTGACCACCAGATGGCAGTGTCTGACTAACCCTGAAAATTAACCACAATCTTCACTGTTGAACTGGAAACCTCAGGTATTAGTCACCCCGTCCTCCCATTCAAATTTGTTCTGTCACAGTACAAGCGATAGAATTCTCTCTGTCACTTCTACAGTTCACTGACTTGGCCTCCTGGGCTATTCCCAGTTTGATACGAGATTGAGGTTGGCCCTTTGACTTTCCAGCTGCTGGTCAATGTGCTCGGTCCACTGGGGTGACCCAGAAGTTGAGTTGCCCTTCCTTTCAGCTCTGGCCAGTGGGTATTTGACGCAAATGATTGCAGAAATCAGGAAGATTTGTTTAATGCACGTAATAATGGCGTGAGAGTCTGCCCTTTGCTGAACGATTTAATTGAGATGATTGAGGGAGTCAATAGAGAGAAACTGGCCTTTGAAGGCAGGACGTGTCAATCTAGAACAAGGGGTAAACCTTTAAAACTAAACCTGCGGCATTGTAGCATTTAATGTCAGGAAGTGTGTCTTGAATACAAAGAGACGCATAAATCTGGGACTTTCTGCTAAAAGTACATTGAGGCTAGGGCTCAGTTGAAAACTTTGAAACCAACGTTGATGGTTATTTGTCAGACAAGATTATTAAAGAGCTCGGAACATAAGCGAATAACTAGAGTTAGGATTCAGACTAGGAATGGGCGAATTGAATGATAGAACAGGTTCAAAGGGCTGAATGGCCTCCTCCAGTTCCTGTGTTCCTCAGAGTGGTCGCATGTTGAGGTGCCCTTTCTGTCAGGTTGCTACATTTTGCTAGCGGGAGGGGCAGTGGAGTGTGAACGGGAATAGGAAAGTTAATCTCCTGATGCACAAACGATGGCGGGGGTGGGGGAATGGGACAGTGTGTGAAGTCAGCTGGGCATTTCACAAATTGTGCATCATTTTTGAATTATTTAGCATACTGCTGTTGTAAAAACATCAGAGGTGTTAATGTTCGAGGGGCTCTTGTTTGAGGGAGGCAGCTGGGTGGAAACAGGAACTCCCATGAAGAACCCTCCAGGACTGCCTGCAATGGAGAGTTGACAGGGAGATGGGCAGAGATTTTCCCACTGGGACTAACTGGTGTTGGGAGATGTTTCAGATCCAGCCCTGGGCCTGTACAACTCCCGGTAAATAATCGAATCTCTCTGATCTTCCGTACATAAATCAACGGAAAACCAGGGGACAAGCTGTGCGTTTCGATCAAATGGGTTGAGGTTTGTCTTCACTACATTGTGCTTATCACATTGAAAGTGGCAACGCCTGGGATGTTTGATCAAATCACTTTAAAAGTTCGCGAGAAGAACAGGATGTTGCAGAGAGAGGGGAGTTGTGGGGGGCACATTCAGTAGTGGGATACATTGTGCTATCATTGTGCTCAAGTGAATGGGCTGACCACCCTGTGCCAATGCCAGGGCACCTCAAGTGTTCTGTGCTGCGTAGTTGCTGTAAGACTGGGTATCCAAATATACAGGACAGAAGTGGGCCCATGTGTTAATGGGAGAATGTCCATGTCTGGTAGATCAGCACTGTCTGGATGTGGAAGCTTCAGTGCCCCTCTCCACTACCTATTTTGTCTCTGGATGATTGTTGGTATGTCTGATCCCCTGTTGTCCCCATGACCGTTTCCCCTATTGGTTATAAGAATTACAGAATATTTTGGGGTGGCAGAGGTAGGGGTGAGGGTGGGGGGGGGGTGAAGACTATTCCAATCGCTGAACATCTCCCTCCTCCCCCCCACGCCCCCCACCCCCGCAAAAAAAGACTGTTTTATTCACAGTGGCTCTGACGCTGGTTTAGCCTCCTCTCCCCTCCCTTTGCCCACATTTACCCCCACCCCTCACCGCCCGCCCTCCCCCTTCCCCCTTCCCCTCCCGTCGCTGACTCTAACGTCCGACGCTGATGTTGCAGGTCTTGCAGCTGGGGTCCTTCTTGGCATTAGCAGTGGAGAGGCTCATAAGCTGGTGGCCGCCGATCTCGCCGAGGGTGCCCAGGGACAGGCTGAGCGGCTGGGTGTAAATCAGTTCCAAGATGAGGTCCTGGGCGTGGTGGAAGACCAGCCGGCCTTCAGGGTCCTGGGTGCAGGTCAGGAAGGGGTTGTTTGCGCTGTCCAGCAGAGGGAGCCGTTCGCGGCAGAACAGGTCGCCGGCAGAACCCTTGGGTGCCAGCACCAGAATGACGTAGTGGTAGGCGGTATACATGCAATAGAGATCAGCAAAGTACAGGTTGGTGCCGGGATTGAAGAGCTTCTCGGCATCCACCCGGAACCGCAGCCGACCATATGGTGAGTCCATCTGCGGCTCGCCGGTGTTGAACTCGGTGTTGCAGCTGAAGAAGACTCCATACAGCGTGCCGTTCACTGGCGAGCCGTGGCTGCCGCTGCTGTCCTTCAGGTAGGGCTGCATGACCCCATTGTGGTGCGTCCTGAAATGAAAGAGACTCCAAGTGAGGTGGCAGCTCCCCTCCCCACCCCACCCTTAACCTTCCCCACCTCGCCACAACAGGAACTTGGAACGGAAATTGGAGAATCACTGAACTGCCCCCATCAAACACTCCACAGGACAGGGACAGCACGGGGTTAGATACAGAGTAAAGCTCTCTCTACACTGTCCCACATCAAACTCTCCCAGGACAGGACAGCACGGGGTTATATACAGAGTAAAGCTCTCTCTACACTGTCCCCATCAAACACTCCCAGGACAGGGACAGCACAGGGATAGATACAGAGTAAAGCTCTGTCTACACTGTCCCCCATCAAACACTCTCAGGACAGGGACAGCTCGGGGTTTGATACAGACTAAAGCTCTCTCTACACTGTCCCCCATCAAACACTGTCAAGACAGGGACAGCATAGGGTTAGATAAAGGATAACGACTTATTACTGGGCATTCTGCCCACATGAAGGCAGCAGAAATTTTGGGATCTTAATTGATGGGTTGAGTGCTACAACAACATTAACCTCCTTTTAAATGGTGTCTTCAACATAATAAATTAAATGAAAATTGACACTGAATAAATTGGGAGATTCTGTGAATTAGGATATTTAATCAGTTGACAAAATATCTCTTTGCAGGGTTTTATGTCATGTTTAGTTTGATCATGTTGCTGTGAGGCAGGAACATGATCAAACTAAATTTGTCATTGTGTCACATGAAGAGAATGGGGTTTAGATGTTTGACAGCTTGTTAAAAAGGTCATCATTTAAATGATGAAAGAGAGGCAGAGTGATGGGAAAGGTATAGAGTGGGAATTCTAGAGCTTCAGTCCGAGAAGTGATTCAAATGAGGGAGGGTGAAGAGGCTGAAGGTGGAGGAGTGAAGAGATCGAGGAGGGTGGTGGGGCTGAGAAGGGGATTCCACAGCTGGGAAGGGAGAAGAAAACAATGATGAGCATTTTACTTTGGGCTGTACGTGTCTGGGAAGCAGGGGCCCAGGATATGAGAGAGGTCCTTCGGACCCCATTAACCAGGGACTGGAGTCCCAAAGGGCCCACTATGGCCAGGTACAGGTGGGGCTGCTGTGCTTCAGTCAGGAGCAGCTCACGATTTCTATTCCTGACCCTGCAGACCCTGCAAGGAGCCTGTGTAAATCACCAACCACAGGACTGATAGATGAATGGGACTTGATGCAAGTTGGGACAGGAACGGCAGAGTTTTATATGATTGTGTCAGTCACAAGTCCTGCCAGGAGAGTATTGAAACATTCCAGCTACCGCTGGCACGGAGGAGGATTTCTGCAGCAGATGGACACGGGCAGGCAAAATTACAGAGATGGTGACAGCAGGGCTGCGTTGGGAGGTGTGAGTCCAATAGACATAGGGAGGAAACATACCTTATGTATTCAAAATATTCCTCGTGATGGTTCCGATAGAAGACTGAGAATCTCAGCATCCGTCCCGCAATTGCTTCCGCCTTCTCCAACAATTGTTTCAAATGGGCAGTAGAATAATCTGGGAAATATATTCACAGGACATGAGCTGGATCGTGCAATGCCGTTTACAGGTTATCTCTCTGACTATGTCAGTACTGTATTCTCAGGATATCTCTGCAAAGTTATCTGCAGAATATATTCCAGAGTGTTCACATTCACCCGCTGTCTCTTTGAGACAGTTGATGTTTCTAGAATATCTTTGGCACAGGATTAATATTTGCAATATGTCTCTGGGACTGTGGTAATATTTATAGATGATCATTGTTAGTATTCATAGTATTTCAGGGGGAGTATTAATATTTACAGAATATCACCATTATTTTTCAAAGACATTTCAGGGGAAAGTCAATGTTTACAAGATATAATTCAGTACTAATATTCACAGGGTATTTCAGAAGCTGTGTTAATATTTACAGAATAGAACTCAGTATTAATATTTATCATAAAGTAATACAGCAAAGAAGCAGGTCCTTCAGCCCGCCATGTCTGTGCTGACCAACTAACACCAAATTATGCTCATCCCATTTACCTGCATTGTCCAAAGCCTACGAGGCCTTAGTATTTTAAGTGCTCATTCTGAAATGCTGCAAAAGTGCCTGCCACCTCCACCTTCTCAGGTCCTGCATTTCATATTTCTACCAGTCCTCAGATTGCTCAAACCACTCATTCCTCATCTTAAGTTTATGCCCTCTGGTATTACACATATCTGTCACAGGAAAATGATTCTCACATTCTCTAGCTGTACCTCTCATAATCCTGTGTACCTCAATCAGATCATCCTTTAGCCTTCTTTGCTCCCGGGAAAACAAACCCAGCCTATCTGAGACTTTAACATTCTAACTGAGACTTTCATCCGAGGCAACATTCTGGTGAATCTCCTCTGTACCCTCTCCAGTGCAATCACGTCCTTCCGATAGCGTGGTGACCAGAACTGTACGCACAGTATTTCATCTATGGCCGAACCAATGTTTTGTAAGGTTGTTACAAGATTACCTTGTTCCGATATTCTATGTCCCAGCTAATTAAGGCAAGCCTTCTTCACCAGCCTATCTCCCTGTGTTGACACCTTCAGGGATCTGTGGACCTGTGCGCCAAGGGCCCTTTGTTCCTCTGCATTCCCTAGGGGTCTACTACTCAGTCTGTATATCCTTCTATTATTGGATCTCCCAAAATACATCATCTCGTACCTATCAGGATTAAATTCCATCTGCATTACTCTGGCCAATTTACCAGCTGATCGGTATCAGACTGCAGCCTGAGACCATCCTCACTGTCAACCTTTTCTGTATCTGCAGATTTACTAATTATACTTTCTGTGTTTCACATCCCAGCTATTAATGTACATAACAAATAGCAAGGGTCCCAGCACTGATTCCTGTGATACACTGCTTGTCACAAAATCACAAAAAAGAACCCTCCACCATCACCCTTTGCCTTTTATTTGTAAGTCAGTTTTGCATCCAGTTTGCCAACTTGCTTTGGATCCCACGGAGCTCTTACCATTTGGACCAGCCTTCCATGTGAGACCTTGGCAATGGCCTTAATGAACCACATCAATTATACTTCCCTCATCATTATATGTACTCACCTTTTCAAAAAAATTCAAATTAAAGAGGATCTCCAGCCAACAAGTCTGTGCTGACTATCCTTGATCAATCCTGCCTTTTCATTGATTCATCCTTTCCCTCAGAATTTTTTCAAATAATTTTCCTACCACTGACATCAGGTTAACTGGTCTGCAATTACCTGTCCTGTTCCTCCCACCCTTCTTAAACAAAGGAACCACATTCGCTATCCTGTAGTCATTTGGCACTTCACCTCTGGCCAGCAAAGTATTAAATATCTCAGCTGTGACCTCCCTTGCCTCCCATTATAATCTGAGATACATCTCATCATGGGCCTAGGAATCTTTGCACCCCTGCGTCCACTAACACATCTAATTTCTTCTCCTTATTAATCTTAACATGCTCTCGAACTTCACCATCCCAACTGAAATCTCCAACTATAAAAATCTTTTTCCTTTGTGAACACAGATGTGAAATATTAATTTAAGAACTCACCCATGTCCTCTGGTTCCATGCACAGATTGTCCCTTTGATCTCTCAAAGGCTCCACTTTTACCCAGGTAATCCTCTTGCTTTCAATATACTGATAAAATACTTGGGGTTTTCTTTAATCCCATCTGCGCAAGATATTTCATGGCCCCTCTTTGTCCTCCTAACTTTTTTAAGCATCTCCTACACACCCAATACTGCTGAAGGGCCTGCCCATTTTTAATACTCTGAACTGAACATGTGCTTCCTTCTTTTCCTTATCAAACTCTTATTGTCCCTTGACATTCAGGGTTCCCTGCACCTGCTTTCCTTGCCCTTTACTCTTAGAGGAACATGCTGGCCCGAAATACTCAGTATACTATTTTAAAAGACTCCCACCTTTCAAGTGTAGTCTTACCTGTAAGTGGCTGCACCCAATTTATACTTTCGGATCCTGTCTATTGATATTGAAATTGGCCTTCCCCAATTTAGACACTTCACTTCTGCACTATCCTTATCCCTTTCCATATTGACTTTGATGTCATTTGAAGAGTTATGGTCACTATCCCCAAACTGTTCACCCACTGACACTTCAACCACTTGATTGGCTTCATTCCCTTCGGTTAGGTCTAGGTCTGTCCCATCTCCAATTGGACTATCTCTGTCCTGGCACAAAAAACGTTTTTGGATCCTCTGAAAAAATTCTACCACACTAAGGCAAATCCATTTACTATTAACCAAGTTGAAATCCTGACTAAAATAACCCCAATTTCTCTCTGGGGGCGTTGCATTGTTGATAAAGGGGATAATCACTGCAGTGATGAAGGAGGATGCCTTATAAAGCCTTGCAAATTAGGCCATCTGAGTAGAGTTTAGAAAGACAAAAAAAAAAAGAGCCGACCTCTTTACTGGATTATACTTCAGGCCTCCCAACAGTCAGAATGTGATAGAAGAGCAGATATGCAGGCAAATCACAATGCCACGCACGAGTATTCCTAGAAATGGCATTCCAACCGGAACTCTCTCAACAAACACATTGAGTTAGACCCCATCTACCATCCCCTGAGAAAAGGCACAGGAAGTGACTTCACCACAGGAAATGACATCACCAACTCAAAGAAACCCAAACATGTAAATAGTAAGGAGGAATTTTCAGCATTGCTTTGCCTGAGGCCCACTGAAGGTGTTACCTAGTAGGGTAACGAAACGTCTAGAAATGAACCTTCCAGCTCAGCGAACCTACATCCAAAAGAATTTATACAGTTGAGCTTTCCAGACCTCCCACGTGCCTTAGCCTACCAATGTATTCTGCAGCGGCTGAACTGTCCCAGCATTCCTTATTTATCTAATAGGACCTTACTCCTGACTTTACATCTACTCTGTGCCCCATCCCCCCGCCAAATTACTTTATAACCTCCTCAGCAACGATATTGGACTATTCCTGTTCAAGTGCAACTCACACAGCTTGTCCAGGTGCCATGTACATCGGAAACTGTCTTAGTGATGCAAAAATCTAAAGCCCTTCCTCTGACACCATCCCTTTAGCCTTCCCCCAATTTAGAAATATCTTCTTATACCTATACTCAGCAGCGCATGGCTGTGGAAGTAATCTGGAGATTACAACCTTGGTAATCTTCCTGTTTAATTTCTGTTACAGAACCTCATTTCTTTATCTTCCCATGTTGTTAGTACCAACGTGTGCTATGACAGCTGGTTGTTGCCACTCTAAAACATCCCTAACTCTGGCAAAAGGGAGGTAACATACCATTCAAGGGTTTGGGAGCAGGCTAATATTTACAAAAAAAACTCAGTTTTACTGTTCATTGGGTATTTTGGGAGGAGGGTTAATGTTTACAGAATATAACCCTTAACATTCACAAGATATTTCAGGGGAAATGTTAATATTTACAAAATATTAGCGAGCATTAATATTTACAAAATAATGCTCTGCACATATTCATAGTATATTTCAGGGAAAAGTACTGATACTTACTGAATATTACTCACAGAATATTTCAGGGGATAGTTTTAATATTTTCAGAATGTAACTCAGTCTTAATATTCTGAGTACTTCAGGGGTAGTGTTAACATTTACAGAATATCACTCGGCATTAATTTTCACTGGTTACATCAGTGGGGAGTGTTAATATTTACTGAAAGTAATTGTTAATGTTAATGTTTACAGTATATCACTCATTATTACCATTCACAGTATTTTAGGGAGTGGTGGGGGGTTAATAGCTTGCAGAATATACTCAATATTAATATTCACAGAGCATTTCAAAGTAAGGGTTAATATGTACAGTACATCACCCAGTGTTCATATTCCTATTTTATGTTCATATTTGACGCTGTGTTAATATTTACAGAATATAAAGTGTCTTTTTGGGGGGGTAAATCTATGTTCATACCCGGTCTGGCCCAAATGGGACGACAGACCAATAGCAAAGTGGGTGACTCTTAACTAAGATGGCACTGCAAGCCATCCAGTTTAATGCCAAGAGCAGGCAACTAAAGCTGCACTTGCTGTTGTCACCCAAATCCCATTAAATAATAAATGAAACTCTGTAAGGAAACCGGTTGGTGTCTGATTTCATGTGCTCACCTCCAGTGCAGAATTCCACCACCTCACTCCAGTCAGACACGAGGTATTCTCCGTCGCTCTGCTTGATGGCAACCTGGACCGCGACGCTGTACTCTGTGCGGGGGCTCAGGAACCAATGTCCTCGCACTGTCATCGGTAGCGCCACAGCTTTGGCCACCAGTTTGGTAGGGACATCCTGAATAACCAAGAACATCAGAATAACCTTCGCTGATTTAGTGCCCCTGCATATTGGAAGAACCCATGTCTATACATGCAGGACCTAATGAGTGGTGCGATTTTGGTCTGAATGCCTAGACAGCTGGAGTACAAACGGTTGCAAGTCTTGCTTGTTCAGCTTCTTTGATCAACCCTGTGTGGACATCTCCACTTTGCAGAATATCTTGTAACCGGAGGAGATATATTGCCTGTTCACCGTAATGATATCAGTGCCGAGAGGGCAAAATGTTTCAGGCTGTTTGCGGAGAAGATTGAGAAGGAAGATGTTTAAGGTGGAAGACGAGAGTGAAAGCAGTCCAAGTGACACAGTGGATAGCTACACTGGGATACGGGCCAACAGAAGCTCGGAGTTTGGCTTCCACCCATGGACTTAAGAGCCAAGGACGCTGCATTGACAGTGCGACCAGGTAGGTTGAGGATTAATATGTTTCAGTGGCAGGCTACACAAGGACATTCCTGATTGCAAAAGACAACAGTAAACTATTGCTGTACTTTGCTGGATGTTAGCATGGATCAACACAGAGGTCCCCAGTTGCCAGTGTGCTGTCTGGAAATGGTAATTGTACACAGAGAGAGAGACAGAGGGAGGGTTGCAGGATAATCTTATCAAGGGGGTTGAAATGACAAATTAGTTTTAAGTTGTGCTATATCATTTAATGAGGTAAGCCCAGAAAAAAGGGGAAAATAAACTGAAAATTGGAGCTAGAGTTTTCGGGTGGAGGTGTCAAGAAGCACTTCATCACACCATAAGGTATTTAAAATCAGGGACAAAAAGAGAAATTGCTGGAGAAACTCAATAGGTCTGACAGCATCTTTGCAGAGAAAGCAGTGTTAACATTTCGAGTCCAGTGACCCTTCTTCAGAACAATACTTAGGAAAAGGCAATGTATGTGCTAAAGACAGGGAACGGAGGAAAGGAATGAGTGAATAGTCTGAGCTACTACTGCTTCTGAGGAAGGGTCACTGGAGTCACAGTTATCGAGTTGTATAGTGGAGAAACAGATCCTTCAGCCTGACCAGATATCCTAACCTAATCTCATCCCATTTGCCAGGGTTTGGCCCATATCCTTCTAAACCCTTCCCTTTCATATACCCATCCAGATGCCTTATAGACCAGCCTCCACCACTTCCTCTGGCAGCTCATTCATTACACACACCACCCTCTGCGTGAAAACGTTGCCCCTCTGGTCCATTTTAAATCTTTCCCTTCTCACCCTAAACCTCTACCCTCTAGTTTTGGACTCCACTACCATGGGGAAAAAGACCTTGACTGTACACTGTTTCCGTGCCCCTCATGATTTTATAAACCTCTAATAAGGTCACCCCTCAGCCTCCGATGCTCCAGGGAAAACAGCCCCAGCCTACTCAGCCTCTCCCTGTAACTCAAACCCTCCAACCCTGGCAACATCCTTGGAAAGGGTTCAAGTTTCACAAAATCTTTCTTATAGGAGGGACACTGGACTCTCTTTTCTCTCCATAGATGCTTCCAAACTTGCTGAGTTTCTCCAGCAATTTCTGTTTTTGCTTCAGATTTCCAGTGACCGCAGTTCTTTGCTTTGATTAAAATCTGGAATGCTGTCCTCTAAAAATACTTCGGATACTGAGGATGCTTGGAAAAGAAACTGCCGTGAACATTCAAGTGGTTTTCTTTTGACTTCATTTGCAATGTCTAAAATACAGAATCGCATTTTACATTGTGATGATCCAATCTTGCAAAATCGTCTCTGTCCCCCTGACCTCCCCAACCTTTTGGGTCAAAGTTCTTCTTCATTTGTGATTTCGGCAAATCATGGAGCCATTTTGCCTTGTTGCAGTGCGTGACACTACTAAGTGCACCGACCCGATATAGCTTTGCTTAATGAGGTCCAGGCAAAGAAGCAGGGAGCTTCTCACTGACCCGTGAAGGACTATATGATCAGTTCAGTATGTGGAGGTGCCTCAGCCAAGAGACTTTGAATTCCAATTAAGCTCAGCAGAGCGTATCTTACATTACAGCCTGAACTTCGTTTTCTGTAGGATAATGGTTTCTTCACAGCCTTCATTACTGCAGTTAAATGAGCGCTCAACTGCTTGTGACGGGTTTGGTGTCTGCACAGGGAAACAATGATCAACACAGGGAACAGTGTTATAATGCCATCGCCTTTGCAGTTTTCTGGTTAGGTGTAAGCTTTATTCTTTACCACAATGCAGACTGGTTCACTGTAGCCTGTCAAAGAAGGAAATCTGCCATCCATACCCAGTCTGGCCTACATGTAACTCACAGACCCACTGCAATGTGGTTAATTCTTCACCTGTCCTCTGAAATGACTGAGCAAAGCGCTCGGTTCAAAGGCATTTAAGGGTGGAAATGCACATTGGCCTTGCCAGCTAAACTCATGTTCCACAATAGATTAAAGGGACTAATTGTATGTTTCCACTCTCTGTTTCATATTTTTGCTACTTGATCTTTCTCCAGTCACGTTCAATACAAGCCAGGCCCAAGTTCCTGCCTAATGCCCAATCATCACCAAGCCATAATAAGCAGAGTCCTAGAACAAATATAAGTATTGAGTACAAAAACAGGTAGAGTCGCTGATTCTTTACAAAGCTCTAGTTAGGCTCGAACGAGAGAACTGAGTCCAGTTCTGGTCACCATACTTAAGAAAGGATGTGAGAGTGTGAAAGGAGATTGACCAGAATGGTTGCTGGGGTGGGGAATTTTAGCAACAAAGTTAGGTTCGAGAAGCTGGGGTTGATCCACTCAGGGAAGAGGAGATTGAGGAGTCAAGGAGTTTTGATAGGGATGAACAAGATTATGGCAGGCTTAGGTAAAGTAGTCAAAGGAAAGCTGTTCCCATTAGCTGATGGCACAAGGACTGGGTTGATTGTGAAGAAAGAGAGATTTAAACTATTTGGCAATTAATACACGCCAAATGGGAGCCAGAATTGTTTTAGATACTGGATGCTAATGAACTGGAACTCGCTGTTTACCAGAGTGGTGAAAGCAGAGGAGATGAATGATTTCAAAAGAAATTTGGACAGGTGATTCAGAGGAAAAAAATAACCATCAGGACTCCAGGGGTAGAATGGGACTGACAAGATTGAAAATTAAAAATCTTCAAATATCGTTACTGATATTGTTCCTCATTGCAGATGTTGGCAGTCCTGGGTATTCCAACATTTTCTGCTTTGGTTTTGTCACTGAAGATGCAGTGAGGTGTGACATTGGTGAGTGTTTGAGTCCAAGAAATCATTGGACATGCATTTTTACTGGACTTCCACCTTCAGTTCATCTTCACTCAGTTTAGTCACAAGCAGCAATATTCTCAGTTTGCCTCTGCTGTTGTCCTCAGGACAAGTGGTCATCAGAAGGACAAGGTAGTTTAAGAGTCTACAAAGGGAACTAAATTAAGCAAGCGGGGGAAATTTTGGTTAGTAGAGTACACTGCGATGTACATTTGTCTACTTCAGCAAAAAGAATGGAAGGACAGTCTTTGAATGGACAGCAACTCTGAATTCTACAGAACACAGGAATCTGGACATCTTGGTACATGAATCACAAAACAGGTTTGTATAGAGATGCAGCAAGTGATTAAGAAGGCAAATGCATGTATTGTGAAGGGAATAGAGTCTAAACGAGTGAGAGGGGAAAGATATAAAAGGGACCTAAGGGGCAACTTTTTCACGCAGAGGGTGGTACATGTATGGAATGAGCTGCCAGATGAAGTGGTGCAGGCTGGTACAATTGCAACATTTAAGAGGCATTTGTATGGGTATATGAATAGGAAGGGTTTGGAGGGATATGGGCCGGGTGCTGGCAGGTGGGACTAGATTGGGTTGGGATATCTGGTCGGCATGGACGGGTTGGACCGAAGGGTCTGTTTCCATGCTGTACATCTCTATGACTCTATAAGTGTTGCTACCATAGTACAGGGTCCAGTGTCTGCATCGGGAATGTACAGCTTTGGTCTCAGGAACAATGCATAGAAGGTTCATTTAACTGGCCCCCAGGTTGTTGGGGTTGCGGGGTTGGGGGCGCAAAATGGTTTATTTTAAAGGTTGGACAAGCTGGGCAATTGTACTGAGCATGGAAGATCCTGAGGGGAATTGACAAGAAAGAAACTGAGACAATGTTTACCCATGTGAGAGAGTGACAGCTTGTCAATAGTGGTTGGGGGGTGCAGGGTGCAGCGATTGTCTCCAATTAAGAACAGAGATGAGGAGAAATGCTTTTCTGTCAGAAGATTGTATGTATTGGGAAGTCTCTTCCTCAGAGAATGGTAAAAGCGTGGACATTGAATATTTTAAAGTCCGAGGTAGATAGATTCTTGATTAACTAAAAGGTTAATGGGTCTCACAGGGTAGGTGGAAATGTGAAATTGAGGCCACAGTCAGACCATTCATGATCTTAGTGAACGTGGAGCAGGTTCGAGGAGCCAAATGGCCTTAATCATTTGCTCCTAATTCTTAAATTGTGATACCCATATAAGGCAGGTGCACTATAAATTTAATACATGCTCATGAATTATGAATTTGGTAATCAAGAATTCAACAATCATTGTTTCTGCCTTGTTCATTGTGTCAGCTGTGGCTCAGTTGGTAGACCTCTTGCCTCTGAGTCACATGGCTGTGCACTTGAATCGCAGTGCAGGACCTGAGTGTGGATATCAAGGTTATTGCAGTCTGGTACAAACTGCAGCCCCAGCTGCCTTCTTGGGCAGAGATATAAAATCTCATTGCATTAAATCAAAGTCAAGCAGGTATTTTGTCTCAAATTTATCCTTCCACCAACATCACAGGAAAGAGATTTTCTTCAGACCCTATGTGATTGTGATTATAGCAAATATTCATATACTCCTGAGTGTGAGGACATTGAATGTGAGGGAATTGTGAACTGCTACCTCTGTTCATATCTAGCAGATACAGTAATAATCTGAGGCTAGATTCTGCCAGGAATTCAGCTATGTACGATGGTTTCCAAGGCAACAGATGCTTGTGGAGCCGTTTTTTGTGAAACTGGAATGCAGGTTGAAGCAAGGGAGGGGAGAAATAAAACAAATTAGCTATCAGAAATGACAAGGCTTTGATATCCTTCATCGACCTCAGTATTTTTCACAAGTCAGGATTTTATAAAGATGCAAAGCATCCAGCTTTTAAATATAGACATTAAATGCATCAGTAGAAGAAATGGTGCCTTTGATAAGCCAATACGGGGAGCACAAGGGGCATGTGTATGGTGTAACAGCACATTGCTGTTCGTGCAAACTGTCATGTATCAGTAGCCAGGAATGGGTTGTAGACCAGAATCCATTTGAGGGTACAATGTGGTTTATAGAGAGAATAACAGATATTTGGGAGTAATTGGCAGACTGGATTCAAATTGAGGGGTTCAGATGGTTTATATACAGAATAACAGACACCCAGGAATGAATTGCAGGTTGCAAACAAATTGAGGGGTCCTGGTTGGTTTATGTATAGAATAACAGATAATTGGGAGTGAGCTACAGATTGGAAAGGAATCAAAGTTTTCTGGTTGGTTTATATGTAGAATGACATACATGGCAGTGAATTATAGACTGGAATTTAATGAAGTGTTCGGGTTGTTAATATATAGAATAATAGGCAACCAGACTGAGTGAGAAACAGGAAATCTAATTCAGGGGTCTAGGTGTTTTTTTTGTAGAAGAACAGAAACCCAGCAGTGAATTACAGGCTGGTTTCAAATTGAGGAATTCTGGTGGTTTATTCACAGAACAACAGGTAGCTGGCAGTGAGTTGAGGGTTCGATTTGCTTTATATATAGAATAACAAATACCTGGGAGTGAGCTACAGAGTTGGAAACTAGTGGTGGGGTTCATGGTGTTCTGTGTACAATAACAGATAACCAGGTATGGGAATGAGATATAGACGGTATCTAATTAGGGGTGGAGGGAAGGGACTTTATATCTCGAATAACAGAAATCCAGAAATGAGTAACAAGCAAGAATCTAGTTGAGGTGTTCGGGTTGTTAGTGTATACAAATCCAGGTGTGAATTACAGTCTTAGATCTAATTAAGGGGTTGAGATGATGTATATATAGAACAGATACCCAGCAGCGAGTAACAGACAGGAATCTAATTGAAGATTCAGTGTGGTTAATATATTGAATAATCATAGAGTTATACAGCACAGAAACAGTCCCTTTGATCCAACCAATCCATGCTAACCATAATCCCAAACTAAATTAGTTCCATTTGCCTGTGCTTTGACCCACACACGGGAGTGAGTTACAGACAGGGATCTAATCTCGGGCTTCAGGATGGTTTATATATAGAATAACAATACCAGGGGACGAGTTGCACATTGGAAACAAATCAAGGGGTTCTGGTTGGTTTATATGTAGAATGACAGATCCCCAGGAATGAGTTACCGACTGGAAACTAATGGAGGGTTAGGGTTATTAATATATAGAAATACAGGTACCTGAGAGTGAGTTACAGAATGGAATCAAATGGAGGGTTAGGGTTGTTAATATATAAAAATACAGGTACCTGAGAGTGAGTTACAGACTGGAATCTAATTGAGGGTTTCAGGTTGTTTATCTAAATAATAACAGGTACCCGAGAGTGAGTTACAGACTAGAATCTAATTGAGGGTTTCAGGTTGTTTATCGAGATAATAACAGGTACTCGAGAGTGAGTTACAGACTAGAAGATAATTGAGGGTTTCAGGATGTTTATTTATAGAATAACAAGTACCCGAGAGTGAGTTACAGACTGGAAACTAATTGAGGGTTTCAGGTTGTTTATATATATAATAACAGGTACCCGAGAGTGAGTTACAGACTAGAATCTAATTGAGGGTTTCAGGTTGTTTATATATATAATAACAGGTACCCGAGAGTGAGTTACAGACTGGAAACTAATTGAGGGTTTCAGGTTGTTTATCTATATAATAACAGGTACCCGAGAGTGAGTTACAGACTAGAAGATAATTGAGGGTTTCAGGATGTTTATTTATAGAATAACAAGTACCCGAGAGTGAGTTACAGACTGGAAACTAATTGAGGGTTTCGGGTTGTTTATATATAGAATAACAGATACCTTGGAGTGAACTGCAGACACATCACCTGTGTCAAGCTGGTTAGAGAAAACATCCCACGTGAATCGTGGCTGATTATGTAAGAAATCAATCTGTGTCAGTCAGACGCCCCCAGAGTGCAAATGATGTTTCCATTGCGGGGGTTTGAGTGAGCTGCAAAGTGGGAGAATGCCAGTGCAATTAGACAGGAGCTGATGGCTTTCATTCCAAATCATTACAATAAGTAATGTGTAATAGCAGCAATGTTCCCTGGGGGCAGCTTCTGATCAATTGTGATTAATTGTTTTCTAGCCCACACATATTGTCGACAAGTGAGAGCGAATGAGCTGGAGGGACGGGAATCTCTGAGCCCTGTTCAAATTGTGAAACAACCTTCTTCATATTCAGCAGGTGTAGCCTCAGCTGGAGGAGAGAGGAACAAACAATATCTCTCTGTTGTACGACTTAGTCTTCGCCAGCTCTCCATCCTTGGCTGGCTCGGCCACAACTTGCTGCAATGTGAAGCAGAACCTTGGTTTGTGCACCCTCTCTCCATCTCTGTCAGCCATATGGCTCTCAGTGGGGAAGCGAAAATCTTCAGGTGTTAATAACTCATGCGGGAAATGCGCCAAGCTCACAGCACCTGGCTACTGTCTCCCATCTGCAGGTTTCTGCTGAATGGTTCTTGCTCTCCTCCCAGGAATGGTAAAGCAGTTCTGGTTTGTACAGCTTGACCCAGCATGAGTCCACACCTTCAGTACAGTAGGTCATTATGTAAGTGGATAGAAGGGGGTGCATTCATAAATCTCAGCCTAACTATGTATCGGAGTCATTGTATTGAGGAAGAGTGAGCATAGCAAGAACTAGCCAGATCTGAAGCAAGACATCCAGTCTTACCTGGCAGCCTTCACTGCAACAAGGACTTCGTAGAAATGGAGAGTGTTTGAGCCATTTGTACCAGCATTGTTTGTACTCCCTCACTTGCTGTGTCCAGCTGTCACCATTTCTATCCTCTCTTTCTCTTTCTCCCTGTCTCATTCTGCCTCTTTATTTGTGTGTGTCTCTGTCTCCTTGTCTCTATATTGTCATTGCCTGTCTGTTTCTCTCAGTCTCTAACTCTGTTTATCTCTTTTTTTTCTTATTTTGTCTGTGTCTTTCTGCACCCTCCTCCCCCTCTCTCTCCCTGTTTCTGTTTCTGTCATTCCTTCTTTCTGTGTCTCTGTCTCTCTCTTTTTGTTCTCTCTGTGACACTCAGCCTCTTTTTTTTCTGTCTCAATCTTTGTGTATGTCTCTCTCTCTCTCTCTCTCTCTCACTTCCAAGGAAATAATTATGTCCCACTGAAGTCCTTTCTGGTTTTAGCTGCTATTTTGGTCATATATGGAAATAAAGTTTCAATCAGAATGTTTTCCTTGCTTCAGTCAGAGATGGTTGTTGCAATCTTTTAGCTGCCTTCTCATCAATACACTGTTCCTGCTGCAGCCATCTGGGTCAGCTAGAATCAATATCTTTATTCTTTTCGGATGTTGCTTTTGGTTACCTTGTGTTTCATTAGTAGGCACAGTTCCTGTTTGCTTATTGCTGTTGCTGACGAGGGGAAAGCATCATGTTTAACTTAGCTCAGAAGAGTTGTCACAAGATCATAAGATGGATGTGAATGAGAAAAGTCATTCAGTTCTGTTATGATCAGAGCTCAGAATTTAATTAGACTTTACGAACAGCCTGAGAGCTGTGCCCATTTAGATAGATGCTTCCTCTCAATTTGTTATATTCAGGTTAACACAAATAGTTGAGTTTATTTTCACTTAAGATAATTACACAGAATTCAAAGAAGCAGTTCCAAGCTTTCCAATTTCCAGCTTTCCACTATCAGCTTCTGTGTATTATCTGAAATAAACTCAAGTATTAGTGTTAGCCTTAGGATGCAAGAGTCTATCAGATGATTTCTAGAGCAAGAGCTTTATCAAACCTAAATCGAAAGTTAAATGAATAAACAGTCTGTAATCCACAGAAATGATCAGCAATTATTGTAAACTGCCAGCCTGGAATAAGCTTACCCTGTGCTTGAATTTGTTGGAATCCTTGTTTTCTTTCTTGTTGAGGTCAACAAAGTAATGTGTGATTCGCTCCCTGTCTTTCACATCAGTGTCCCAGCAGATCTTAAACGAATCGCAGGTAATGTTAGTGATTTTGATGTTGTGGGGTGTTGACAGCAGCTCCATTTTCTGTTGGGGAAGAAGGAAAGGACAGCATTTCTTAGACAACAAGGAGCACGTTTCATTGCTTTGTGGCTACTTTATCCTCAGTACTGCTTCAGAGAAGTGCGAATTCTCTCAAAACTGAACAGCTACAACTTGCATTTAGGAGCACCTTTGGCATAGTAAAACATCTCCAAGGCACTTTATTGGATCACTACAAGAAATAGTTGATGCTGAGCTGCGTAGGAATGATGAAAAGCTGACTCAAAAGGAGCTTTTATGGAACGTTTTAAAGGAGGAGAGACTGAGAGGTGTATGGAGGAAATTGCAGAATGTAGTGTGCAAGGAACTGTAGGTATAAGCCCCAAAGGTGGATCTAAATCCAGAACGTTCAAAAGGCTAGAATTAAAAGATGCACAGAATCTTGGAAGGGTTGTGGGGCTGTTGGAGGTTACAGATACTGGGATGGATGAGACTGTAGAGAGAATTAAAAACATTTTAAAATGGTGACGATGCCAAACCAGGAGGTGAAGTTGTCAGCGAATGTGGCTGAATGTCTGAATTGTAGTCAGTGCAAGTTCGGATACAGGCAGCGGGGCTTTGAATGGGTTGCATTTGTTGGAAGGTGAAAAATGGGAGGCTGACTGGGGCATGTCAGAACAGTCAAGTCTAGAGGTGACAAAGGGATGGTTGAAGGTTTCAGCAGCGATAAGCTGAGTCAAGTGTAGAATTGATCACAGTTATAGATGGGAAAAAGTTCTGGTCATGGAAAGGTTATGCTTCCAGAAACTCATCTTGGAATTAAAACTTGCCCGAGGCCCGACAAGTTCCTGTGAGTGGAGTCAGTCCACTAATTAAGTTGGATATTTCATAGCCACACATTGAACAGTCTTTATGCACAAATTGTTCATTGCAGAAAAAACAGTGCATTCTGCAACCTGTTGAATATCCTTTCATGGTGATTGACAAAAGAAGTAACAGTGACCGAAGAAAAGACATTTTCTCGTAATGAGTGGTTCGGATTTGGAAACGGTGCCTGGGAATGTGGTGGAAGCAGGTTCAAAGAAGGCTTTCGAGAAAGGATTGAATCATTACTTAAAGCAGAAACACCTGCAGAGCTAAGGAGAACAGGTCAGTGAGTGGGGTTAGCTGGGTTGATCTTGCAGCGAGCCAACTTGAACATGTGTGCCTTCTGTTAGAACATAGAACAGTACAGCACAGGAACAGGCCCTTCGGCCCACGATGTTGTGCCGAACATGATGCCAAACTAATCCCTTCTGCCTGCCCTTGGTCCACATCCCTTCATTCCTTGCTTATTCACATGCTTGTCTAAAAGCCCTTAAAACCCCTTTATCGTGTCTGCCTCCACCTCTACCCCAGCAGTATTTTCCAGGCACCCACCACCCTCCGTGTAAAAAAACTTGCCCCTCACATTTCCTTTGGACTTTCCTCTCTTATCTTAAATGCATGTCCTCTAGTAATAGACATTTCAACTCTGAAAAAGGTTCTGACTGTCCAGGTTCTGAAAAAGGTTATACCTCTCATAATGTCATATACTTCTATCGGGTCTCCTCTCAGCCTCTGCCACGTCAGAGAAAACAATCCTAGTTTGTCCAGCCTCTCTTTTTAACTTATTCCCTTGAATTCGAGTAGCATTCTGATAAACCTCTTCTGCACCTTCTCCAAAGCCTCCACAACCTTCCTATAGCGTGGTGACTGGAATTGAATGCAATATCTAAGTGTGGCATAACCAAAACTTTGTGAAGCTGCAACATCTCTTTGGACTCTTGTACTCAATGCCCTGACCAATAAAGGCAAGCATTCTATACATTTCTTTACCACCCTGTGTACTTGTGTGGACCTTTCCAGAGGGCTATGGATTAGGATTCCAAGATCATCAATGCTGTTAAGGGTCCTGCCATTAACTATATACTTTCCCTTAACATTTGATCTCCCAAAGTGCAACACCTCACGCTTGCCTGGATTAAACTCCATATTCTGTAAACATTCAATGAAATTATCCATCTGTTCCTTCAGCCCTTGGGCATTCTCTTTCTGCCATGCGCTTACAAGGTTATGACCCCATTGAAGTAAGGGGAAAAGTCCTGCAAACATCATCCCAATGTGGTACTTGCATGATCCCAGTTGCAAGGAAAGGGTTAGTCAAGAGCATATCATGTCTCAGACTAACTTCAAGACTTGGTTTGCAACATCGCTATTAATGTTCCCAAGACTGTCATATAGATAGCCTTTGTTGAGTACGGAAGTACGATTCAATGTTAAAAGTATTGATCACTGAACATTTGGAAGTATGAATAACCCTTGGCTGGTTTGAATGTAAAGTCATTGAGGAAACAAATTAAAGATTAGCAGTTCCGAACCATCTGTTAAGTGTTATGGAGTTGTATTCACTAAATGTGGGTTCAGAAATGACACATTCTCAAGGGCAGTTAGAGATGGACAGTAAATGCTGGCCTAGCCTGCAATGCCCACATCCCATGAATAGATACAAAATTAATCTTGCGAAAAAATTGTCTGTTTATAAATAATTATACTGGCCTCCTTAGCCCAAAAGAAACTGAGTTAACTGGCAAGGAAAGCATAGAGTCATAGAGATATACAGCTTGGAAACAGACACTTCAGTCCAACCCGTCCATGTCAACCAGAATATCCTAACCTACTGTAGTCTCATTTGCCAGCACTTGGCCCATGTCCTCCTAAACTCTTCCTATTCATGTCTGCATCCAGATGCCTTTTAAATGCTGTAATTGTACCAGTCTTCAGCACTTTCTCTGGCAGCTCATTCCATGCCAACACCACTCTCTGTATGAAAGTATTGCCCCTTAGGTTCCTTTTATAACTTTCCCCTCTCACCCTAAACCTATGCCCATCTAGTTCTGGACTCCCCCACCCAGGGAAAAGACCTTGTCTATTTATCCTATCCATGCCCCACAAGATTTTATAAACCTCTATAAGGTCACCCCTCAGCCTCCGATGCTCCAGGGAAAACAGCCCCAGCCTATTCAGCTTCTTGCTGAAGCTCAAATCATCCAACCCTGGCAACATCCTTTCAAGTTTCACAACATCATTCCGATAGGAAGGAGACCAGAATTGCACACAATATTCCAAAAGTGGCCAAGAAATGCATGTTGAATTATATTCTCATTATTTGGCATTGTGATTTCACCTTATTGCTGTGCCTGTTAGAGAGAAATGGGAGAAAAAAATGGACAAAAAGGGACAGTTTGTCATGAGTGTCAAAATTGATAATGTTCTGATTGGTTTTCAATACTGAACTCAAGGTGGTATTCTACTTGAATCAGTGTGGCTGTAAGTACCATTTTTATGTTTAGACGTTACAACATGTGACGCGTAAGATGACAAAGCCTCCATCTCCCATTAATATTAAGAGGATTTGGACATAGGGTTACCAAGTTTGAAAGGTTTTCCACCTCATCCACTTCTGTGCCTTTTTCACTGATGTCAAAGCTTCTTGGGTACAAAACTGTTTAAATTCACAAAAAGCAGAGGGGCAAGTGGGAAAGTTGTATTGTGTTTTTTTGGAAAAGGATTGTTTCTCAACTATTGGATTCCTTAAGAACGTAAGTAAAAACTGGGATAGATCATTCAAACCTGCTGCACCATTCAGAAACGGTTATGATTAATTTCCTGCCTCAATTCCACTTTGCTGCCCACTCCACATCTCCCTTGATTTCCTAAGAAATGAAAATGCTTCAAACTCAGATTTAAGTGTACTCCACAATGCAGCATCGAACACCCTCATATTAGAATGTGATTTTGCTCTTTGGATACTGAATTCCTTTGAATTAAATATTGAATCAGGAAACCAGGTTTTGGGAAGTCGTTGGGTAATTGGATTAAAACATGTTTAAAGACGTATCAACTCGGAAAGGGGCTGGGTGTACTTGAATGGTGTAGCAAGCTCTGTGTGTAGAAATAAAGAAGCTCCTTCACAAATAGGCTCAGTCATGCTCAGCACCTCACACTGAAGTAATTTACCCTTGTCTCAAACCAAAATGGCCACCCTCTCCTCTTGAGGCTGGCATGTGCTCTTGATTACACCATGATTTATCCTTGTGATCAATGTTCTAACCATGTCCCAGGATCAATATGGCTCTTGAAACATTGAGATCAGTATTTTTAGACTTTAAAAGCGAGCAGGCACCTGCAGTGCGTACAAACAAGGAGCAGGAGTGGGCCATTCAGCCCCTCAAGCCTGCTCCACCATTTAAGATAATTATGGCTGTTCTATGTGTAACCACACATGCACATCTCCACCTACTGCTGTTTCAATTTTTATTCCTCCACTTACATGGTTAATGCTTAACATGTCAGGCAAATAACTTCAGCCATTAGCATTACAGTCAATTCCAGCAATGTTTATGCTCTCAAATTAAGTGCTCTTGCTATTTCAGGCGATATGGTTTGCACTAGTGGTAAACATTGATGATATATCCTTGATACCTTTGCTTAACAATAATCAAATATCTCAGCCTTGGTAAAACTAGTCACTCTCTTCTACCGACAGTCTTATAGGAAAGAGATTTAAAGTGTTTTCTGTTAACTGATTTCACTCTAGAGAGGTCTATCTCTAATTTTCAGATGATAGCCCTTGATCTTGAATCCTACACCAAAAGAAATAATTGCTGCCCACCCCATTGAATTCCCTGAATATCTGAATGAGAGAAACTCTCAACCTGTGACACTGAAAGGAACACAGGCCTCGAGTCATCCATGGCCGAATGAATGACAGAACAGGCTCAAATGTTCTATTCCTGTTTCTATTCCTTGTGTCCTTATGTATCCTAGCCATTTACAAAGTACTCTAATTTACAGATATTGGATCCAAGATGCCAGAAAATTTACGAAGGATATCGGCTAAATGCAGGAAAATGGGAATAGTTTAGTTTGGGAAACTTGATCGGCAAGCATGAGTTAGACCAAAGAGTCTATTTCCTTGCTGTATGACTCGATGACCCCACATTTGCCCAAACAGCCCACTCAGTCGTTTCATCCATCAGGTTCCTTTGCAATGGATCTGTAGCAATGACTGATGGGTGGGTAAATGGAGGCTGAACATGTAAGGGTTGGCGTGAGTTTGGACATGGATGGAAAGACAATGAAGGACAGAGTGATGGAGAACAGAGAACACGAGGTAGACTGCGAGAGTTAATCTGTGTATTCATGTTATCATGTACCTGCAGTGTCTGTGACCTCTTGATGTATTTTTAATACAAGAAAATGTTGCATCATTAGTGCTTGGAAAAGTGAAATATTTAATTTCTTGTTGCTATGGTAACAGTGCTCTTCCAAAAGGAAATGTGCTGATCATGAAGATATTTTTTCACCATGATCCGCACCAAGATGGTAATTCAGCCCCTCTTGTTAAGGGCATTTGTGACCTCTTCTCCTTCCCATCCTAACAGTGAATCTATTCCTATTTCTATTCAATTTTATCAAGGTCTGCAGCCCCCTGATTGCTTCTTATCGAGGACGAATTGTTTGAGTATTTTAAATAGCCTTCAACACTCAGACACAATCCTTTTGTGTGCCTTGAACAGTAATTAGCAGCTTCTCTCTCAATGACTGTCTCAATGTACATTTATAAGTGTTTAATGTGTACATAGTTTTCTCTCTCTCTCTCTCTCTGTCTCTCTTTGAGTATATATTTGGTAGGCTATTCTATAAAAATAGAAGCTCTGGATTTTAAATTAAGGACATGGAGCATCATTAAAAATGCTGATTGTCTTTTGCCTCAATATCAATTTATTAAGTAATCCCTTTGTTCTGTACGCTCACTTACTGGTTTGCTTTCTAAGCATGGGGTGAGAACCATTTTGCCCCAAGTTAGTACGTTAGTGCCATTCACAGGGCTAGGTATTCTCACCTTGCAGAGATGGTGGGGGTCATATATTTCAGCTGTTGCAGATCTATATAAATCATTATTTTGTCTCTGAGGTAAGGCCTACAGCATCTACATTGTCTCAATTGCACTTGAATGAATCAATTATTACTGTGCCCTAAATCTAAAGTGTTATATAGTAAACCCAAAGTGATTATGTTCCTAAGATTGGTTACATCAATACACTCTCTCTGGAAGGAAGAATGGCATCAATCCCTTCATACTGTTGGCTGTGCTGGTGGGTTCAAATATCAGCGGAAATGTGAAACAATGAGCAAAGGGAACCGTTGGGACTTTCTACTTTAAGTGGATTCGAATTGTGGGATGATAGACTATGGTACAGACAGTACAAGTGTTATAACGATGCCATTCAGGGACACAGTGAAGCAGACACAAGAAACTGTGCACTTGGGGATGATGGGAAGAGCTGATTAAGTAAGAGGTATGGTGGGTAGTTGGGATTGGTGGATGTAGGGAGAAGGTGGGACTAAAGGGTATGTTGAGAAGGAGGGTAAGTGGGATTGAGGAGAAGATGGCTAAAAGGGATTAAAGAACATTGAAGAATATGGGTAGGTGGGGTTGGGGGATTTAGGGAGAAAGTGGGATTGAGGATACAGGGAGGTAGGGATTGAGGGGTGTGGGTGGCGAGTGAGGATTTTGGTAGATGGGAATGATTGTGATGGAGGGAAAGTGGGTAATGGGGATCAGCAATTAAGAGAAAGGGGAGTGCATAGGGGGTGAGTGAATGTGATTTGGGATAGGGTGAGTGAGCAGATTTGGGGATGGGGAGGGAGGGTGAATGTGTGGGAGTTGGGATAGAGAGAAAAGGTGATGGAGATTGAGGCTGTCAAATAAAGATATGATTAGTTCCTTTCATTTTACAACATTGTTGGCAAATGTGAAACTTTGTTTTACTTTCTTTTTGGATGTGGAATGTAAGTTCCTTGGGGAGTTCACAATCCAATTGGACATTGGCAGATTTAGTTCAAATTCAGGAAAGGCGATTTTGATGTGCCAGGTACATAATTTCCTGCACCCATAAAACAATGCAGTTCAAAAACATGGAATGAAAAAAATTTTTATGCTAATGGCAAATTTATATTCAAATACATTTTGCAAGTAAATGAAAGTGTTTTAATAAATGACATCCACACTATAATAATGATGGATGCAGCTGATTAAAATGAAGAAGGTTCTGGAATGTGTGCCACTGCAGGGTTATGGGAGCTGACAGCTGGAATAGTTAGTGTCATTTTATCATCAATTCCTCACATTATACAAATGTTAAAAGCTAGCATTACAGATTTAATTGCAACCTCTTCATTATCAGGCTGTTAACTCTTAACCATCCCGCTCTGTGCTTGTCAGAAGAATGTAATTTCCTTATCTCACTGAGACTGCTAAAAGACCACATGATGACAGACCATAACTCACCTATTCAATACAGTGGGACTCGAGAGTCCTGTTTAACTCAGATAAACATCACTTTCAGGCTGTGCAGCACTCGCTCAGAGCTGCACTGGAGCATCATCCTTGATTTTTGTGCTCAAAGCCTGGAGTGGGGCTCGAACCAAGAAACCCTTGATCCAGGTAATAATAATGCTGCGGCATGCTTGCAGGCCTATACTGTCTTCACTTGATCTCATTCACTTTCTCGAAGGGATGGCCAGGGAGTGATTAGGAGCTCGAAGCTCTGCTCTTCCCATGCCAATTGCAGATAACTTCTGCCAAGTCTCAGAGTATTGGATATTGGGCCAATCCAGGATCAAACCAATCCTGTTCTGCATGATTCAGTATCCCACCAGGAATTGTATAATTTTACAACTGGGCTGTAAAACAAGCGGTTTCGTTTAAGCAGCAAGTGCTGTCTGTGAGGTTGAATTTCACAATCTAATATGCATAGATCTTTCTTGCGCTATTCTCTCAACATGAAAATAGGGAAGAAGATGCAGAGAAACTATTATCATGTAGGCAGTTGCTGTGAATTGGATTAAAAGACATGCATAAATACTTGAGAGAAAAAATTGCCTGCAACAGAGAACTGGCTCAGGAGTGGGTCTAATTAAACAGATGTTTCAAAGAATCGGTAGACTTATATGGTGTTGTTTCCTCTTGTCTCAGATTCCTTTGTTCTCGTTTCTGATCCCAGGTTAGTTATGACTGTGAAATACTGAGATTGCAGCTTGCACTGTTGTGATGAACAGGGGAATGAGCCATTGGAGGTGCAGTGAACTGCCTTCTTGGCCGTCCTCAAACCGCAGCCACGGCCACCTGGAAGAACAAGGAGCAGCAGATACGTAGGAACATCTCCTGTATGTTCTTCTGCAAGCCACACACTGTCCTGAAGTGGAACTATATCAATCATCCTTTTCTGTTGCTGGATCAAAGCCCTGATACTCCCTCCTTAATGGCAGTGTGTGCATGTCCATCTTACTCATGAACTGTATCAGTTCAAGATGGCAGCTCATCACCTCCTTCTCAAAGGGCAGTTCGGGATGGGCAATCAGTGTTGGGCTTACCAGTGATGCTCACGTCCCAAGGACAAGTTAAAAAACAACAGAAATGATGTGTTTTACATTGGACCTTGTGACTTTTCCATCTCTGAGGTGAGGCAGATTTATATCTCTCTTGTTCCCTCCAGTTCTGCATTGAAGGCATCGAACAGAACCAGGCTGTTCAGCCCAATGACTCCATGCTGGTGTTTCTGCTGTTTCTGAGCTGTCCGTATAATCTCTTTATCTCTGACCTAGCAGCATATTCTTCTCTTCATTGCTGTCCTTGTGCTTACCCAGCTTCCGCCAATATTGACTTTAAATGCTATTGACTTGAGCCACTTCATCTCGGAGCGAGTTGTGTATTCTCACCACTCTCTGAGCAAAGTCATTTGTCCTGAATTCCTGATCAGTTTTATGAACAAGTACCTTGTTTTTATGTAGTTCTGATCTCCCAACATGGAAACATCTTCTCCATGTTTACCCAATCAAACTTTTCATAATCTTAAAGACTGCTATTAAGTCACTTTTCAGCCATCACATTTCCAGAGAAAAGTGCTCAAAAGGACTGTCAATTCTATCTGGATGAATGGGTTCAGATGGAGCTGAATGGAATTTTCTTCCCCAGTCTCCTTCTTGTGCTCCCTTCCCGAAACAACAGATGCACAGTTGCTGAATAGGCCCTGTATAAGAGACTGGTTAGACCTCAAGTGAAGTATTGCATACATTTCAGTGTGCCACTTAATAAGAAAGATGTGACTGCATTGACAGAGTGCAGAACTGATCTTGAAGAATGGTTCCAGGAATGAGGAACTTTGTTATGAGGATAGGATGATGAACTTGGCACTGTTCTTCTCGGAGAGATGAAGGCTAAGGGGAGATTTCATAGAGGTTTTGAAATCATGAACTGGCTGGAAAGAGTGGATAGGAAGAAACGATACCTGAGAACAGGACATTAGATTTAAAGTGATTTGCAACAGGAGCAAATGTGATATGAGCAAAAACACAGTGAGTAAGGTATGGAATGCACTGCCTGGAAGTATGTTGGCGGCAGTTTCAAATGAGGCATTGGAAGATTATTAAGATCTAAATTCCATACAGGGGTATGGAGGAATGCAGGAGATTGGTGCTCTGTCATGGTATTCAGTTAACAAGCCAGTGCAGACACCTTGGGCTGAATGGCCTCCTTCCCCACTCTAAGACTTAAGTGTTTCTGCCTTGAGTCTGATCTCTGAGGCTTGAAGAATTTAACCATGTCCCTCCAATCTGTGGTGCTGAATTAAGGCAAGTATTTTATCTCCAGAAACTTTCCGTGCCATTATGCAATGTTTACCTCACCGCTTTGAAGTCCATAGTCTGACAGAGTGACCCTGTTGCAGTTGTGTTACACACAGTGAAGCAGTGTTAATGGGGATGGTGATAGAGCCCACCGCAGTCATCCCTCAGTGATTGGGGAAGTGGTGAGGGGGTTGGGGGGGGCGGTGGCAGGGGTGAGGTGGGGGGACCTTCAATAGGAATCTCTGGTCCGTTACTTCAGACTGAGCAAATCTTTGTAAAAACTGGGTCAGCTTGAGGTGGAGTATGTGGCCAAGTTTGCACACCTCACTTTAGGATTCAAGTCTAAACTTTAAAGGTAGAGCAGGTAAGAAGGTATTAAAGAACTCTCCTGCCACAGAAAACAGTTTCCAACAGCTATTTTGTTGAAACCCTTCATAATTCAATCTTTCTTTGATGTATCCTACTCAAAGACAAACGACCCTGACTTGGAGTCCAGAGTATGCTAACGGAGTGGCGAATTGCACTTAGACATGCCATTTTCTGTATCCGTTGCTCCCAAGGCAGTCTCCTCGACATGGAGGTGACAGGACAAACGTCAAAACAAGGTCAAAGTGAGGACTGCAGATGCTGGAGATCAGAGTCGAGAGTATAGTGCTGGAAAAGCACAGCAGGTCAGGCAGCATCCGAGGAGCAGGAAAATCGACGTTTCAGGCAAAAACCCTTCATCAGGAATGAGGCTGGGAGCCTCAGGGATTGGAAAGTTGGAACTGGGAGAAGGTGGGGGGAGGGGAAATGAGGAAACTGGTGAAGTCCACGTTGATGCCATGGAGTTGGAGGGTCCCGAGGCGGAAGATGAGTCGATCTTCCTCCAGGCGTCGGGTGGTAAGGGAGTGGCGATGGAGGAGGCCCAGGACCTGCATGTCTGGGAGGGGGAGTTAAAGTGTTCAGCCACGGGGCGGTGGGGTTGGTTGGTTGCTCCGGAGATACTCTGAAGTGCTGTGCAAGCAGGTCTCCTGTCACCCCCATGTCGAGGAGACTGCCTTGGGAGCAACGGATACAGAAAATGGCATGTCTAAGTACAAGTCACCACTCCGTTAGCATACTCTGGACTCTAAGTCAGGGTCATTTGTCTTTGAGCAGGATACATCAGCGAAAGATTGAATTATGAAGGGTTTCAACAAAATAGCTGTTGGAAACTGTTTTCTGTGGCAGGAGAGTTGGTAACCAGGGAAAACGGATGTAAGACAATTGGCAAAAAAATCTAGAATTCAAATCTAGAATTTTTTTTACACTGTACACTTTCTGGTCACTTTGAAAGGGTGATGGAACAGATTTGTTTGGAGCATTCAAATGATTATATACCTGGAAAGGTTTTGCAGAGCTATGAGGGAAGAGCAGTGAAACAGGACTAATTGGATAGCTCTTTCAAAGAGATAACACACGTATGATGGGCCAAATGGCCTCCTTTGAGCTACATGATTAAATAATACTTAGGACTCATCATCCCCAATCAACCTATTTGTAACTAATGATGAGATTCTAGTCTGTCACTGCTCGCATTCTGACTTGACTCCAAAATCAATATAGACCCCTGTGGAGTTTGCCAGGATAGGTACATTGTCTGAGTATTTCTCATCTCAGAGGATCAGTGTTGCATGAAATAATAAAGAATTGCCCAGAGAGAGCATTCTTGGGGAACGTTTTCTCCTGCATTTCAGTCTATAGTCTGCTTCCAGGAATTTAATGCAGATAATGATGAATCAGATTGAGCAAACCAGCTGGCTTCCAGTGCAGAGCAAATAGTTTGTAGGTGAATTGCATTGATACTGCCAGATTGTTGTAAAAACCCGCCTGATTCACTCAAGTGCTTCAGGGGAGGAAATCTGTCATTCGTAACCCGGTCTGGTCTGCCTGTGACTCCAGACTCATAGTAATGCGGATGACTGTTGGCTTCTCTCTATAGTGATCTGGCAAGCCATGCAGTTATCGAACTGCTACAGAATGAAGCTCTGTGAGTGTACCTACATCATGTAGTCTGCACTGGGTCAAGAAAGTGGCTTGCTACCATCTTCATTGAAGGGTGAGCAGTAAATACTGGCCTTGTGAGTGGTTCTTATATTCCCAAGACAATTAAAAGAATAACACTTGTACTGAGAGAAGCATACGGTCCATTGTATGTCTGGCTCTCTGTAAGAACTATCTGCTCAGTCTCATTCCCTGAAAACCCCAAAAGCTCCCACAACCTGAAATCAAGGAAAATGGATACAACACATCATAGGTAATATAGAACCTGGATAATACTGAAAGAAAGGTAGGTTGCTGAAGCAGGGTGTCCACTGTTTGCTGTAGCTCTGCAACTGGGCAGCTCTTGCAGAACCACCCCAAATGTGATAATAACCAGTTTAAGACAATTGATTAAGCTCATAACGTGACTCACTTACACTTGGTATAAGTGGCCAACATTCATAGAAAGTGACCTGTACTCTGCAACTACAGGGATAAGAGCAGCCCATGATCCTTTTTGTTTTGAATTGCCCAGAGCTTGGGGAGCCTATGGTTCTCTCTTGCTTTCACCACAGCTAGTCAGAGTTCACTTGCCAACCAATCGGTTCCGTTTATACTCATATCGTAAATTGTTGTGATCACTTGAAATTTGGCATTCTTGTGTGATTCCTGACAAAAGTCTTTGACAATATTTTTCTCTTTTCACCGATTTATTAAAAAATTATCAAAGGCAGTCCCCCACGGGGTTGAAATGTGCGTGGTGCTCTCATGATCAGACATGCTTTTAATGATACTTTGGGTAAAATTGAAGCTTTGGTAGCTTGTGTTTGTCCAACACTGACAAATCAATGAACCCATAGAGCTGAGATTCACAAGTCGCAGTGAGACTATTTTGAAAAATTCTGTTTGGAGTTGGTTTTGCTAATATTGGTCCTGTGATGCCACATTAGATGGTGATTACCAGAGTGGTATCACAGCTGCAAGGCAACTCTGTGGGATTTAATCATTGGCCTGGTTCCAGTACTGGAAGGCAGTCACTGGTACAGTGGCCTCATTCACTCAACGCTTTAATAGCTCCCAGGAACAAGGGAAAGTGACTCAGGCAAAAGCTAATCATTTACTTCTGAAAGGACTGATTGCATCCAGGGGGAATCCCGTTGTGTTGGGGCACGTGTGAGTGGGACCTGTGGATGTCATTGCTTGGAGTAGTGGAGTTTGTAGACAGGATGTCACTGTTGCTCAGCTGACAAAAGTGTTCAGTGCACAAAAGAATTGATAAGTGTAAAACATCATTCTCTCAAAAGGCAGATTTGTATTGACGAGAGTAATAGTGAAAGTGAAGTATGATAAATATTCAAGTCATCAATGGATGTTCAATTGTCAATAGATATGGAGAGATATGGGATGATGGAGTTGAAATAGAAGATCAGCCAATATCTATTGAATATCATGGTTTTGAAGGACCCAACAGCCTCTTCCTCCTATTTCCCATGTTCTTAAGGGACATAGAAGCTGAAGGGGAAGGTAGTTCTAATGAACATTGGTTCAGACTGAACCGGAGCACCACAGTTCAGGAAGGATGTGAAATGTTTTGAGAGGATGCGCAAGAGATTTGTGAGACTGGTTGCAGGGATGAAGGCCTTTGGTTATGAGGATGTTGTGAGAGATGCTGGAGCTGTTCTCCTTGAGGAGGTGGAGAGACTGTCAGGCTGTCGCAAGACAGATCAAGCATTTTCCATCTGAAGTTGGAAGTTGGACTTCCAAAGCCAAGAGCTGGTCGAGGTGGTCTGAAGTATCTATAATTAAAAATCCTGTTACCTCCCATTGCCCACGCTTGTTAGGGAAGATAGGAAAACAAATTCTTTCAAAGAGCTGGTGCAGACAGGATAAGCCAAATAGCCCCCTTCTGCACTGCATTATTTGCCATCCTCCCAACGTCTTGCAGAAGGATGATTTGTGTTGGATGTGTGTGGAATTGAGATTAAAGCCATCAACAGCCAGCAAGCTGTCCTTCACAGGATAGCTGCAATTACACACCTGCCCTGACACACACACACACACCCCTTGCCTGTGAAAAAATGCATAAACTTAAATAATCGACGAGGCAATGTCATTTTTTTTAAACGTTCACACACATTTGGAGATGCCAATCATTTTCCATTAAATACATTTACTCCTGAACACCCACCTGCACATGACTCACTGCAGTGAGTTTCTTCAAAATAAAAGAACAATTCATCCAGACTAATAGCAAAATGGATCTGGTTTAAATGTTTCAGTAAAATGTGCAATATTAACAAGAGGCGTTGTGTAGACACTGATCTATGCTGCCCTTTGAAGCTGTGAACTAGTTTGCTACATGACATACAAGATCACCTGGACTGGAGCTGACCATTTCAAAATTGCAGAGTCAAGACAAACAGAACACTATTTCTTAGAGTTCTGAGCTCTCTGTTAGTGACTGTACTTCTACCGGTATAAACATGCACTCTTTGACAAACTCTGAATTGTACAATTATCCTCCAGACATTGGCCGCGCCCCTTCTGACTTCTGTAACCGTCTCTCACCTTGCAATTACCTTCTGAGGTTTCTGCATCCCTCCACTTCGAGACACTTGCTCTCCTCTGACTTCCACTGTATCTTCATTGGCACACATGCCTACAACTGCCTGGGCCCCAAGCTCTGGTCTTCCATCTCTAAATCTCTCTGCCTTGCTCTCCTCCTTTAAGACACTCCTTTAGAAGCATTGGTTGCCTGTTCTAATGTGCCTTTATGCGACTTAGTGTCAAATATACATGAGAACAAGAAATCAGGGCAGGAATAGTCCATTCAGCCATTTGAGCCTGCTCTCCCCTGCATGCCAGGGCAGGCAGTGGCAAAGTGATAATGTCACCGGACTCATAATCCAAGGAACCTGGCTAATTAACTGGGTTCATGGGTTCAAATCACACCATGGTTGACGGTGAAATTTGAATTTAATTGAAAATAAATCCAGAATAAAAGGCTATCCTAATGGTGACCTTTGTCATATAAATTCATCTATTTTCTTCTAGGGAAGGAAATCTGGCAATCTTACCTGGTCTGGCCCTCATCTGACTCCAGACCCACCGCGATGTGGCTGACTCTGAGCAATTAGGGCGGGGTAATAAATGCTGGCCTAGTTGGTGACGCCCACATAGAAAGAATGAATAAAACATATGTTCATGACTGAACTCTCTGTCAATTCCACCTTCCCTCTCCTATTTGCTCAGAAATCCATCCGTTTCAAGTGTGCTCAACATCTGACCATCTGTTTCAAAGATTCACAGTATACTGTGTGAAGGAGTCTATCCTGATCCTGAGTGACCGAACATTTTGTGCGATCTCATATGCTAGCCTCTGCCATGAAACTTCCCAGGATACTTGAGCATATTAACAGCCAATTGGAAGGATATACTTGTAAAGGAAATATACTGTGCTATAAAAACACGAATTTACTCCACGGGAGATGTGCCCTGCCACTTCACTTTTCTGACATGCACACAACGTAACAAATAAATTTTCTAACCTGGAGAACTGAATTGCAGTTTCTATTCCTGCAGGTCAACAGAAGGAGGAGGATGTTGCTGCTTTCCAGGGGTGGATAGTTGTCCCTGTCAGCCACAGCAGAGAGAGAGAGAGAGAGAGAGACAGCAAGTGAGATGTGTTCAGTATTCGAGTCATGCATGGATCTGTACAAGACCACGCTGTCATCGCTGTTCAGGCATGCTGCACTTGCCAGCATGCAGCTGCAGGGCATCAATCCACAGGTTCTGACTCACCAGCCAATCTGCCAGGATCTGGCGAAAGGAGCAGCAGAGTGTATGATAGGAAGTCTTTCCCACCACTCTGAGCACAGGCTCTTCATGGTGAACTTGAGAATAAGTCAGCAGAAAGCATATGAAGACAAATACATGCAGAACATTGATGGAATCAGGATGAGGGTGGCCATTTGGCTCTTCCTGCTAGCTCATTGAAGAAAATATCCAATTAGCTACACTCTTGCCTACAAGCTCCGGGCACCCCCCCCCCTACCCACCAACCTCCACCTCATCCAACCAACTCTTTTCTCCTAAGCCCTTCAGAATAGTATTTTTCTAAGTGAGATTGTCTTTTGAACCAGAGGAAGCAGCTGAAGATTTCCAGTTGTTTGGAGGGCTCTCACAAACCCACTGCACATTTCAAAACCTTTCTGCCTCTTTACTCACAATTAACACACAATCAGAGCCCCTCTTGCTTTTAAATCTTGAAATCTTTCCCAAGTTCTGCCAGCCTCCAGGAACAATGGGGGAGCTTCAGATTTACATGGGAGTGCATAGATTAATTCAGAGAAGCAAGTCAGTGTGGATTGTGGAAAACAAAGAGTCCCTTTTTTGCTACCTTTTTCTCATTCTGACTTGGAACGGTCGCGCTTTTGGAAATTAGGAAATCAGTGCCCCTAATCTGCTATACAGCGTATTAAATGACACATCAGAACCCTGTGATGATGCACAAATCTTTGTTGAGTGTTCTGTGTCCACAAGACTGCATAGATGTACTCATTCTGGAGAAGATGCAGACAAGAGGATTCCAGAAATGAGGGATGGTCCACAGATGTGAACAGGCTGGAATCACAGCAGTTACTTCGCGCACTGCATGCTCCCACACTCTAATACTAACCCCATAATTTGTTTTAATGATACTTATTGATAAATGTAAGGCAAGACACTAGGGAGAGTTCCCCTGCTCTTTTATGATATAATGCAATCAAGCCTAGAGGTGTTGTATCTACTAGTGAGGGCAAACAGGGTTGTCAAATTTAACATTTCAACAAACAATGCCATATTATGACAGTGCAGTGCTCCCTCAGTAGTACACTTGAGTATCACCCTAGGTCATGTGCACAGTTCTGAGGAATGGCCACTGGACCAGAAACGTTATCTCTGATTTTTCTGCACAAGTGCTGCCAGAGGTGCGAAGCTTTCCCAGTAGTTTCTGGTTTTGTTTCTGATTTCCAGCGCCTGCAGTCATTTTGGTTTTTGTTTATGTGCACAACTGTTCATTTCAGTGCGGTTTGAACCCACAATCTCATGACTCTTGAGACAAGCATACTGTCAACTGAGCTGCAGCTGATAACTGACACGGGCAAAACCAAAAAGAGAAAGCAGTTTGACCCGTCCGAGATTCCGTCTTTCAGGTGAGATATTAACCCAAGGACCCCTCTGCCAATGTAAAAGACCTCATGGCACTGTTTAAAAGAAGAACAGGGGTTTGCAGGGCAGAGGGGTTATCCCAGTGACCCAGTCAATATTAACCCACCATCAAAATCATTGAAAATAGATAGTCTGGTCAGTATTGCGTTGCTGTTTGTGGGAGCTTGCTGTGTGCAAATTGGCTGCTGTGTTTCGTACATTACAACAGCAGATATTTTAAAACGACACTGCAAAGTGCTTCAGGCCATAGAGGCAGTGGAATGTGTCTTAGAAAGGAAAAGCTCTTTCTTGCCTTCTCTGTCTGGATGATCACATTAACAAAGGCACTCTCGGCCAGTCAATCTCTCATTCAGACGTAGCCAGGAACCATCCATCATCTTTCTGCACCCCAGAGACCTGACACAAACAGACAATCAGATCAATGTCTTTGAACCACAGGCACATCATTCATTCACATAGTTCTGACTTGGCCAGTTCCCTGGCTCAGGCAGTAGATAGTGTTGATGTTTCACTATTGCTGCTTGCCAACACGAAGCCAGTTCTTCATCCATATTTCCTAACCACTTGTCGCCTTTCTATTTTAACTTCCCCTTTGTGCCACGCTGTATAAGAAGCCAACTGGTTTACTGCCAGGGCCGTGTCCAACCAGCTACTGGATTGATGCTGTCTGATCATTCACATTCTCTTTCTGAGCACTTCTTCTGTTGAGCTCTTTCTTGTTGACGACTCCATCAGCCAGGGAATCAGTGCCCACTGACGTTAATTACAGCTTCCCAATTGCTCCCAATTCCTTTCCCCCGTCCTTGTCACAAAGAGTGCTGTTGAGTAGCAATGCCCTAGACAATTCCAGAATTACATAGCAGAGGTGACTGTGGCTCCCATCAATGTCAATGGACAGAACTGCCTAACTCTCCAGTGCTAAAGAATCTCAAACTACAACAGTGGGTTCCTGCAGCCTTTACAGAAAAATGATCACACGTTGAATACAGATATAAGCAGATATTTAACAGCCTCCTGGAGTCAACATCAAGTTCAATCATTTTAGATCTTAGCCTTTGCCCTTATTCTGTTTCATGTCTTTTTGCTAGTATGCGTTTTTGTCTCAGTTCTCTTTTTCAGTCAAACAGGAGCTATCTTGCCATTCTCACATCTTCTAGATGCAACTTTTATTTCTTTACCAGTCCCACTACCACTTTCTTTGGCCTTGTACCATGACCTGTCACCATGTAATCTCTTCTCTGTCCACCCTATCACCTGCTCAAAACCCTTTCTAACTTTTCCCAATGCGAGGTCACAGACTTAACTCTCATTAACTTTGTTTCTCTCTTTCTCTCTCTCTCTCTCTCTCTCTGTTTCTTTCTATGGCCTCAGTTGCTTCTTCTAAGAGCTGCTATGGTTTTGAAGAGTCCATGTACAAAACGTGAGGTTGCTTTTTTTCTCTGTTCGATCAGTGTTCCTTCAGCAGTTTCAGAATTCCTGTTTGCTGTTTTCCCTTTCTCAAGACAGAGAGAGTGTGACTGCAAGTACAGCATGGAAACAGACCCTTTTGGTCCAGCTCGTCCATGCCGACCCAGATATCCCAACCCAATCTAGTCCCACCTGCCAACACCCGGCCCATATCCCTCCAAACCCTTCCTATTCATATACCCATCCAGATGCCTCTTAAATGTTGCAGTTATACCAGCCTCCACCACTTCATCTGGCAGCTCATTCCAGACACATACCACCCTCTGTGTGAAACAGCTGCTCCTTAGGTTGCTTTTATATGTTTCCCCTCTCATCCTAAACCTATGCCCCTCTAGTTCTGGACTCCCCGACCCCAGGGAAAAGACTTTGTCGATTTATCCTATCCATGCTCCTCATGATTTTATAAACCTCTGTAAGGTCACCCCTCAGTCTCCGACGTTCCAGGAAAACAGCCCCAGCCTATTCAGCCTCTCCCTGTAGCTCAAATCCTCCAATCCTGGCAACATCCTTGTAAATCTTTTCTGAACCCTTTCAAATTTCACAACATCTTTCCGATAGGAAGGAGACCAGAATTACATGCAATATTCCAAAAGTAGCATTACCAATGTGCTGTACAGCCGCAACATGACCTCCCAACTCCTGTACTCAATACTCTGACCGATAAAGGAAAGCATACCAAACGCTTTCTTCACTATCCTATCTACCTGCGACTCCACTTTCAAGGAGCTCTGAACCTGCACTCCAAGGTCTCTTTGTTCAGCAACACTCCATAGCACCTTACCATTAAGTGTATAAGTCCTGCTAAGATTTGCTTTCCCAAAATGCAGCACCTCACATTTTATCCATTTACCTTCTCTCTGCCCATAAACTGGAGCTTTTGGATCCCACCCTGCTTTCCCAAAGACCTGAACCCAATAAAGGGCTTTGCCTGACAGAAGTTAAGTGAGAAATAGGAAGTCAGTAATGGGAGTTGTTGAAGTGCATTTTGTAGATGGCACATATTGCTGCCACAGTTTGCTGGTGCCGGAGGAAGTGAATATTTAAGATTGTGGGTCGGGTGATGATCAAGTGAGCTGTTTTGTCCCGGTTGGTGTGAAACTACTTGAGTGCTTGTGGAACTGCATTCATCCAGGCAAATGCTCATGCTGTCGGCTTGTCAATGGTGACAGGCTTTGGGCGTCAGCACGTAAGTTAAACGCTGCAAAGATCTCAGCTTCTGACCTGCCACCCTATTTATATGGCTGCTCCATGGTGACTCCCAGAAATATTGATAATGGGAGATTTGACAATAATAATACCACCAAATGTTATGGGAAGATAAATGCTGTCTTTTGGACACGTGAACAGGTGGTGCTAATTGACACTTCTCAGACCAGGACACCTACTCGCAGAGCATTTCAGAGAACTTCTCCGGGACACCAGCACCAACCAACCCCACTGCCCCGTGGCTGGACACTTCAACTCCCCTTCCCATTACACCAAGGATATGTGGGTCCTGGGCCTCCTCCATCGCCACTCCCTAACCACCTCATCTTCCTCCTCAGGACCCTCCAACTCCATGGCATCAATGTGGATTTCACCAGTTTCCTCATTTCCCCTCCTCCCACCCTTATCCCAGATCCAACCTTCAACCTGTGCTACCTGTCCATCTTCCTTTCCACCTATTCCCCCCCCCTCCCATTTATCTCACCATCCCCACGGCTCACAAGCCTCATTCCTGAAGAAGGGCTTTTGCCCGAAAGGTTGATTTTCCTGCTCCTCGGATGCTGCCTGACCTGCTGTACTTTTCCAGCACCACACTCTCAACTTAAACCACCACCTGCTGAGAGTGTGAGACATTGGCAACTTTTATCAAATTCAATAATGATCCCTAATTCAGGAATTGCTTATCACACCAGAATAAAAGCAAGATTTGCCAAAATCATCTTTCAGTCAGAAAGACAGCTTATTGACCCATTATTGGTGTTTTCTCCACATCAGGGAAATCTACTCTGAGCCCACCTCTTTCTTTGCCCACTTTCAAATTTTCTTCTTGTGTCTATCTAATTCCCACCTCACTGCTGTGATAAACTCTGCGTTTTTGTGTTAAGTGCATTCTCATAATCCTTTGTGTCGTTTTTAATCTCTTAAAATGGGTTCGAGGAAGTCAGCACAATATCTATTCGTTGTGTGAAAAACTCTTCTCATTTTCTTTTCTTGCACCCTCCAATAATCCTGAATATTCGTCCTTTGCACTGACATCCTGATTTCCTCTTGTAGCTTTTCTAAGTCTCAGCTGTGTTCTTTCCCTCTCTAAATCCCTAATTCCTGTCATCTCATACTCAATATTCATTCCGTTTGTAGTGACTGTAATGAGGTCAGCCAGAGGGACCTCCTAGAATATGAATTCCTCAATTGGGTTTGTTAATCTGGTCCAATTAGGGAGCCATAACAAAGAGATAAGAACAGGAGTGTCAATATCCTGTTCACTCTGAGAGCTGACTCTGAGGAAGCTGGATCAGTGTGAAGGACTCTCCACGTGATGGGATACCAGCCTCTGTGGAAGTATTTCACCATTGTAAACTCCAAATTATCTGTCTTCCTGCTGTTAGTCTCTAAGCTCTAACCACGTCCCATCTGTGCACAGCAAGGAAGAGCAATGGAGGTGGGAATCAGAAAGCAATTTGAAGGGCTGGAGGGAGAATCTTCTCCCCGCTTAATCATGAAGAGAGGGGATTGCATTGAGAACAATTAAAGAGGGAGTAAGTTGCATTTGGTATGAAACGTTATTCATTTATTAAAAATGAAGATGCATTCAATCTGAATGAAAAGGTTTTAGAAAAGCTGTCAGATGAATTGAACAATCACATCAGCAGTGATTCCACAGACACAGAAGATGATAACAGTTCTTACGCAGTCTAACTCTGATGGGCAGGTCACCACACAAACCCATAGGATGAGTAGATACGACATTGCCTCCAGGGCACGAATTTTAAACAAGGACTTTTGTCGTGAAACGAGGCTGGTCATGCGGAAGCTGTTTTCTTTGATGAAATGGCAGATTTCAAGGAAAGAGAACATCGAAATAGAATCTTCTTTCCTTGAACAACAACAAGCCCATCAGATGTAAACTGGCTTTCCCAATGCAGAGGAAAACAGCTGTTAATTAAACTTACATATTCTATTACTATGAACAAGTGACAATGCCAGTCTTTTGACAAAATTTGTCTTTATGTTGGGCTTAAATTTGGGCTTGTTTTAACTAATGGGCAGCTTTATGTGTTCTTTTTTCGACAGTAAGAAGCTTTGATTTTGGAGGGGTGGGGTTCGAGGGCGGAGGTGCGGGAAGTGGATGAGATGCACTGGAGGCCACTATCAACCACGTGGGAGGGGAAATTGGTTTAACCCTGAGGGTCAGCATGCCTCAGGCGAAGGGAGAGGCTGAGAAGGTGTAACTTTCATGGTAACCTCAGCCAGTTCTGGAATTGAACCCATAATGTTGAGTCTACTCTGCATTGAAAACCCACCAGTCAACTGAGCTAACTCCAGTAATGAGTCACTGACTACATATCTCCAACAAATGCAGATGACCCAGAAAGTACACTTTATTTGAAATGTCCAGCTCACGAGCCAACTGGATACACTGAATGTCCTAGGACCTGCAGTATCAATCCATCGAATTGTTCCAACAAGGGAAAATTCAAGGACAGTTGGCGATGTGTGGGTCAGTAGGTTACAGTCCAGCCTAAGTCAGGTGTTTCCAAGTTCATGTCCCACTCTAGGGATAACATATAATCTAAATTGATATACCCAATGTGTGGAATTGAGGGAGCACTGCACTGTCAGAGGGTCAGCACTGAGGGAGTGCTGCATTGTCAGAGGGTCAGTACTGAAGGAGTGCCACACTGACAGGGTAACCGTCCTGAGAGAGTACTGCATTGTCAGAGGGTCAGAACTGAAGGAGTGCCACACTGACAAGGGGTCAGTCCTGAGAGAGTGCTGCATTGTCAGAGGGTCAGTACAGAAGGAGTGCCACACTGACATGGGGTCAGTCCTGAGAGAGTGCTGCATTGTCAGAGGGTCAGTACTGAAGGAGTGCCACACTGACAATGGGTCAGTCCTGAGAGAGTGCTGCACTGTCAGACGGTCAGTGCTGAGGGAATGCCCCTCTGTCGGAGGGTCAGTACTGAGGGAGTGCTGTGCTGTCAGAGGATCAGTACTGAGTGAGTGTTGCATTGTCAGGATTCCTTCTTTTAAATGAGACATTAAGCCAATGCTTTTACAGCTGGATTGAAAAGATTTGTATGGCAGAGGAGATCTCCTCAGTATGTTGGCAGGTATTTCATCCTCATTCAGCCGTTTACAAGAGCTTGCTGTCTACAAACTGGCCTCATGTTTCTGGCATTACAACGTTGACTGAACTCCAAAACCCCTTCAGTGACTGTGCAACATTTTGGGAATGTTTTGGGGTTGTGAGAGATACTATATAAATCCAAGTCTTCTTTGTTTAACAAAGCAGAGTGTCACAGGGTGATAATCTGTAACCTTGTAACAGTGGTCATAATGTTCCAGTTTGTGGACAACCTGAAAAATATTTGAATGGAGATAAGAGATCTGCAGACTGAACAGCCTACCTTTGATTGTGTCTGTGTTATACTCATTGATAAAGACCCATGAAAACCACTAGCGAGTAGACAATATTCAGCCCTGGAGTACAGTGCCGATATTTTCTTAATAGTTTCTCCTTCTTATTGTCCAAAGATGATGTATGAGGAATTATTTTGCCACAGGAGGAACACAGAGAAGCAGGCAGCAAGGTGGGGGATGGTGGCACATGGCAACAAGAAGCTATGGGCTCCAGTTGGATATAACCCAATGTAATGAGAAAACAGTGTACGTTCAGGGAACTTCTATTCATCCCCCTAACCTCTAATTCAGTGATGACCCTTACGTCCACACTGGCTAAGGCTCCTCTATTTTTACTTTGCTATGGCTAAACCCCCTCTTGCAAACATCGTAATGTGATATGATCATTCATCTCACACTTGGGTGTCTCCTGATCATTCAGTGTTCCTATTCTGGTTGTTACATTCGCCAAGGTGAAAAGTGGCATTAAAAATAGAACTCGCCTTATCACATAATCTGTGTATCATCTCACAGCTAATGAGGTGGAGTTGCTGTTGCAGACAGAGAAATGAGCTGTCTTCGTTGGGTCCGGCTTGAGGAGAATTGAAGGTCTTGACACCAGAAGAGTTAAGACCATAAGACATAGAAACAGAAATTAGGCCATTCAGCCCATCAAATCTGCTCCGCCATTTAATCATGGCTGATACGTTTCTCAACCCTATTTTCCTGCTTTCTCTCCATAACCCTTGATCCCCTTGATACTAAAGAACCTATCCATCTCAGTCTTAAATATACTCAATGACCTAGCCTCAACAGCCTTCTGTGACAATGAATTCCATAGATTCACCACTCTCTGGCTAAAGACGTTTTTCTTTGTCTCAGTTCTAAAAAGTTTTTTCTTTACTCGAAGGCTGTGCCCTCGGGTCCCAGTCTCTCCTAGCAATGGAAACATCTTCCCAATATCTTCTCTGTCTAGGCCATTCAGTATTCTGTATGCTTCAATTAGATCTCCCCTCATCCTTCTAAACTCCATCAAATATAAACCCAGAGTCCTCAAACGTTCCTTATATGTTCTGCTTTTCATTCCTGGGACCTCCTCTGAAACCACTCTCGGGCCAGTATGTCCTTCCTATAATATGGGGCCCAAAACTGTGCACAATTCTCCAAATGCAATCTGACCAGAGCCTTATAGAGCCTCAGGAGTACATCTCTGTTTTTATATTCAAGTCCTCTCAAAGTAAATGCCATCATTGCATTTGCCTCCCTAACTACTGATGCATCCTGCAAGTTTACCTGGAGAGAATCCTGGACTAGAACTCCCAAGTCTCTTTGCAGTTCAGACTTCTAAATTTTCTCCCCATTTAGAAAATAGTCCATGCCTCTCTTCTTCCTACCAAAGTGCATGACCTCACATTTTCCCAGGTTGTTCTCTCTGCTCATCTTCAAATAGTGTCATGGAATTTTCGAGTCATACGGCTATACAGAATGGAAACAGACCCTTTGATTCAACTCATCCATACCGACCAGATGTCCTAATCTTTGAAAATTCACCAGACGTGAGCAGATGGGACTTGTGTTTAATGTCTTCTCTGAAAGGTGATATTATTGAAATTGGCATTTTCTCAGTGCAACACTGAGGTGTCAGCCTTGATGGGGTGCAAGAGTGGGATTTGATCCTATGACTGATGGACAAGACAGGTGGGTAAACAGACCATGGTAAGGATTGTGACACTCCTGCTACCTCCTGTCCACATGAAATATTTAAGGATGACAATCATGTACTGTCCTCCTCTGCACAAATCTCAACTTCAGGGGGTCTCCTGCCTACACCAGTTCCATTTCCAGAGTTCTAGTTCTACCTGACACATTACAAAACTGTTGTCAAATTGCCAAATCATATACTTCTTCCTGCTCTCATTTTATATTGTGCACGGAGAGCTTTATCAACATAAAGTGCTGTTGTCCCCAAATCACTGCTGCCAAACACTAGTCCAGCATCATCTGGTAAGCAATGATAACCCATGCTTGTTTCTATAACTTGCATCCCTTGCTTTAAATCCCCCCCCGCTGCCTTTCCGTCCTGCTCCCTGACCCTCAACTCACCTACAACAACGAGAAATATACAGAGCTAGTTTTTTTCAGCGGCTTGCCTTCCCCCATTCCTCACCATGTCATTGTCTTCCCAGCTCCCCCTTGCCTTTGTTCTGAAGCTGCATAATTCCCTAGCTTCCCCACTGCCCCTCCTCCTTCCACCCCTGCCCTCACCTCTGTTGAGCCTATCTTCACTAAAACTGCTGATAATCCATATTGTCCTCCTGAAGTCCATGCATGCTGATATTGTAAATTGTTGCCCCCTTCATCACCTCCTCAACTACTGTCCCATGGTCTTTCAAATCTGCCATCAAGTGTCATACTGAAAAGAAGACGGTCCTCACCTGCTTCCCAGATGGCACCCTGTACCACAGTGACCATGGCACATTATCCTTCTTGGTACCATGCAGCTTATTCGAATTAATTCAAATCTGGAGTTCAAAGGTAGCTCATGATTGTCGTAAAAACCTATCTGGTTCATGAATGGCCTTGAAGGAAGAAAACCTATCGTCCTGAGTGAGTCTTGCCGACGTGAGCCTGAGGCAATGTGGTGGAGGCATTTAGGGATGAATAATAGATGTTGGCCCAAACAGTTCCAAGCAGAGATTGATTGGAGGGAAACTTGCAAGTGGCGGTGTCTCCATGTATCTGCTGCCCTTGTCCATCCAAGTGGCAGTGGTCGTGGACTTAGAAGATACTGTCTAAAGGGCCTTGACGAGTTGTTGTAGTGCGTCCTGTAGATGGGACACACTGCTGCTGCTGTGCCTCAATATGGAGGGAGTGAATGTTTAAAATGATAGCTGAACTCACCTGACAGTGCAGCACTTCACACTTCTCTGCATTGAACATTATGTGCCACCTGTTCGCTCACTCTAACAACTGTCAGTGACCTGGTAAAGGTTCTCAGTGCAGTCGAGGTCTTGCACAAACTTAAGGTTGGGGGTCCAGAGCGAATTTGGTTAAAGACCGGTTCTGTGATCACTGAAATGACCACTCCGGTATCGACCTGCATTAGAACTGGGGAGACCATTTACTCAGACAGTTTTTTCTATTGGTTCTGATTTGGATGTTACTAAGCAGTTTAACTGGGTCAAACCAGATGTAGGTGGACCATCCAGGGTGTGCATTTTCCTGGATACTGCTCTATGAGTTCTTTTCCACAATTTAGGTTTTGTGGCACTCTCTTGTTGTCTTGTGTCCGCAGCCAGCAGCAACTACAATGGCTTTCCGGCTGGGATCCTGAAGAAAAGTTTTAACTGTTTGGCCAAGACTTGGCTTTGTTTTGGGGTTTTGCTGTGGAGTGATCTAGAGTCCCTTTGTTCAGGGTATGTCTTGAGTGGGCCTCTGCAATTGCCTTTACTCAAGTGGCGTTCTCTAAGCTCGGTCAGAGTGGCAAGGGTGTCCACTTCCGTCTGAATACACTGCAACTCAAATGTTCCACTAGCCGCATTTTCCAATGATAAAGCCAGTTATTGTGCCTGTTCGGCTCCAGCTAGGAGATGCTTTTGCATGGTTACATCATTAATCCCACATACCAAATGGTCTCTCAGCATTTCATTAAGGGTTGCACCAAAGTTATGTGATCTGCCAGTTATCTTAACCGAGTCAAAAACCCCAGTACATTCCCCTGGTTCTCGAATTGCCGAAGAAAACCGATAGCGTCTCTTAATAGGGTTTGTAATATTCCTTAACTAAATCCGTTTCCTCTTGAAAGGTTTTAATGTCTCAGGCACAGGGAAAGTTTCGCTTCTCATAATCAAAAAGGCTGTGGGTCCACAAGCTGTAAGGAGAATTATTCATTGCTTTTCATCTACCCCGATGTCATTTACCTGGAAAAGTAATGCGTTGTTTCCACATACTGAGCTCAGAGTCGAGTGTGTGATACTGGAAAAGCGCAGCCAGTCAGGCAGCATCCGAGGAGCAAGAGAATCGATGTTTCAGGCATAAGCCCTTCATCAGGAATGAGCTCATTCCTGATGAAGTGCTTATGCCTGAAACGTCGATTCTCCTGCTTCTTGGATGCTGCCTGACCTCCAGTATCACACTCTTGACTCTGATGTCCAGCATCTGCAGTCCTCACTTTCTCCACATACTGAGCCCAGTCTTCAATGCAGGATTGAACAAGTCAAGCTTCCCAAATAAGGGCATGATACCAGAAATACTCATCCCGACTCAAAAGATGACCATTGTGAGCAGACCGAAATAACTCCACAGAGGTCAGTATCCCGTCACCCAGTCACTATTTCTTTACGTGTGGAGAGTCTTTGACACAGATTCAGCTCCCTGAGAGCCAACTCTCAGAGTTAACCGAACCTCTGACACTTCTGTTTACATCTGTCAGCCGGGGTCTCTGATTGGACCAGATTAACAGCCCCAGTCAGTAAACTCATATTCTATCAGGTCCACTTGGCTGAACTCAATTCAATCACTACAGTGAGGAGAATTCTTTTTTACTTAAAAGATGGTCGAGCTCTAGAATTCACTTCCCAATAAGGGATAAAGACAGATATGTCACCTCCTCATATTTGAAAGAAACACATTTGGGTATTCACTTGATATCACAGCTGAGAGGACCAAAAGCTGAAGAGTGGGAGTGGGCATGTTAGCTGTTCTTTTTATTGTTGGCATAGACATGATTGGTTAAATGACCTCTGTATTTTTCAATTATTCCATGATCTCCTCTTCTAATATAAATGACCTCACATGAAAACCTAGTTGGCCAAACTCCCTCGGACTGCTCACAGAATCCCTCTCACTTGTTACGCATTTTGTGCTTCTTCTAAATACTCTGTCTCTCTGTTCACTGTTCTATTAACCTTTAAATAATATCTTTACCTTTAAGAAGCTCTCAGAAACCATCCTAGAATGGAAACGATCTGACTTGCCACAAGTAAAACCCTTCGAGTCATAGAGTCCTACAGCACAGAGACAGGCCCTTTGGCCCAAACTGGTCCATCCCAACCAAAATGTCCATCCATGCTTCCTGAGATGAATTACACTGATTCCCTTTGAACTTATACATAAAGCAAAACTATCTGCCCAGAGGACCCATGATCAGGGCACCGATCTTGCCCCTGAGCACAAAGGAGCTCTGTCATTGCTGTTAGTAACCTGTACAAACATGGCATTGGAAAAAAGAACCTGGTCGAGATGTGGTGTAGCTTCAGACCAGTGCCGCACACCTCAAGATTTGACTGAGGCCCTGCCTGCCCTACTGGGGCATGTAAACCATCCCACAGCAATATTTTGAGGGAAGAGCAGGGGCACCCAAGGTCAATATTTACCGCTCAACCACCATCCCTGCAAGGTCACCTCCTCTCTATTGCTGTTTGTGAGTGTTTGCTGTGCACACTGTGATTCCAAATCTTCTCAATTCAGTGAGAACATGTAGTGGTGTGAGCAGGGTGAATGCAGGCCATAATAGTACAATTATCATGGTTTTTTTGATCTGGGAGAAGCGTAACCACCCTCAGTTCATTCAGGAATGGATACATTGCTTGCCCTAATGCTGGGCCACACAATGATGATTCATAGGGGCCTGCGCATTGGTAATGTTTCAGCCGAGTCATTTTCTGCAAAAGGTTAATTTGTAGACTGCCGATTAAGCAAGAAGGCTGAGGATAGTTAATACAGCAGCCGTGAATCAACGAGAAGGTGATTATGAAGTCAGAACTGATGCTATCACCACATGCCACACCACTCACTGTCAGCTTCACCAAATACAAACCACCAAGCACTCCACTAACTCAGGGATGCCCTCAGGGATGAATAAGCGACTAACCTCAGAGCATGTTACATTGTGAGAGTGCACAGCCAAGCAGCAGCCTGATGGTACCACACAAGCCTTGTTTCACGTTCAGTAGCTACACGATACTGGTGCATTTAAAGAAACTGGCAGTGCACAACATCAACATTTTACAGGGACATTGCCTGAGAGGAGTTGATAATCCTGTTGAAGTACACTGGGGAGGAAGGGGTGGGGAGTGTGCTTTCTTCCTGCTGAGCACATGTTTAGCTGTGCAAGGTTAAGAGAGGACTGGAGCATTGAGCTCAAGCATTATTGATGCCCCACAAGCAGTAAGTACTGTCTGACGTTTTAAAATGATGGCCTGGTATGCCTCTCAGCTCCAACATGCCTCCCCTACCCAGAGGTGTGAGGATGTGGCACAGATGCTATTTAAATGTGACCTGGTGCCCATAGCACCAAAAGGAGATACAGATAGTGCAGCTGAATGATTTAAATGTGATCTCAATTTTTTTTGCCACTGTGGTAAACTTAAAAGAATATTTTTTTAATTCTTTGGAAATAGACCATTCGACACAAGAGAGGCATTGGCCATTCGGCCCATCAAGTGGCACAGTGGAAAGTACTGCTGCCTCACAGTGCCAAGGTCCTGGGTTTGATTCGCTCAGGCAACTGTCTCTGTGGCGTTTGCACGTCCTCCTCGTGTCTGCGTGGGTTTCCTCCAAATGCTTCAGTTTCATCCCACAGTCCAAAGGGGTGCAGCTTAGGTGGATTGGCCAGGCTAATTTGCCTATAGTGTCCAGCAGTGTGCCGGCTAAGTGCATTATCCTATGGGAAATGCAGAGTTACAGGGATAGTGTGGGGGTTGGATCTGGGGGTGGTGCTCTTCAGATGGTCGGTGTGGACTCAGTGGGCCAAATGGCCTCTTCCCACACTGTAGGGATTCTCTAAGTGCCTTCTGCTATTTAATAAGAACATGGCTGTTCTGATAATCTTCAACTCCACTTTGCTGTCTTTTCCCCATATCCCATGATTTCCTTCCAAAAAGACCTTAATTCCCATTATATTGTGAATAGGCACAAAAAGGCTGTTGCTAAAGAGAAGGGTTTTTTTTGACCACTTTATTTTTTTTGCAAATTCTGATACTTGTTCATGGACAGGTTAATCGCAGATGGTGCAGCCAATTGTGTGGGGGATGTCGCTTGACTGGGTAAGTATTGTTCTTAATGCTGACTCATAATACTAAATGATGCAGCAACACCCTCGCAGGTTAGCTCACGCTGAACTCTTTTATTAAATCACTGCACTTAATTTGAGCAACAGCTGCATGTATTCGGCTATTGCTGAAAGGTGACTGGTCTCTCCCAGCCCATTCTGGAGAAATACTTTTCTGTTCCCTTTTCAAAATGGCCTTCAGAAGGTCACTCACACCAACATCCCACATGAGCACTGCACATGGTGGGAAAGTGTGCAGTTCACATGGTCCCTCTGATCCATCTGACACCCTTTTCCTTAGTTTGGTCCATTTAGGTGGCTCAGTGGTTAGCACTGCTGCCTCGCAGCACCTGGGACCCAGGTTCGATTCCAGCCTGTGTGTGTAGAGTTTGCACATTCTCCCCGTGTCTGCGTGGGTTTCCTCCAGGTGCTATGGTTTCCAAAGATGTGCAGGTCAGGTGAATTGGCCATGCTAAATTGCCCACAGTATTAGGTGCATCAGTCAGGGATAAATGGGTCTGGGTGAGTTACTCTTCACAGGGTCGGTGTGGACTTGTTGCGCCGAAGGGCCTGTTTCCACACTGTAGGGAATCTAATCTAATCTTAGCAGATCTGCACACTGATTGCCAAAGGCAGCATGAGGGAATCATTGTTTAAAGGGACTGGGCCCCAATTTGACTGGACTTGTGACTTTGAAGGTCTGCTTGGGCAAGGCACAGAGTGTTTTCGGAGGCTCAGTGGATTTGCCAGTGAGTGTTGCTGCAACCTTCCAGAGTGGGCAGAGTAATAGGGAACCTGTCCACACAAAGGTTGCAGTAGGATGGTGGGTTGAAGTCACAGGGAGATGAAGCAGAGATTATGGCGAGGAAAGGCTGATCCCTGTACACTTTGCCTGAATGTCTGAGCAGCTTTCCAATGCACCCAGTGTATCAGTGGAAGTGGCCATCAATGTTCTTTTGAACAAAAACAGAAGCTGCTGGAAAAGCTCAGCAAGTCTGGCAGCATCTGTAAAGAGTTAACGTTTTAGATCCAGACCTGCTGAGCTTTTCTAGCAACTTCTGTTTTTGTTTCTGATTTACAGCATCACCTGTTCTTTTGGTTTTTATTTAATATTTTCTTGGATGCTGCCACATCAAGGTCCTCATTTATGTCCCTCACAGCAGTCTGAGATTCTTGCCTCCGATAAGTGGCACAATGCTCCCTGGTATAGCGGCAGCCCACTTATAATTGTTGAGTCACTCTGTGCTCATCCCAACTCTCCCATAGCCTGTCAGAAATGGGCAGTGTCAGTACCTGAGCTGTGAATGTTGGATCAAACTCAGAGCCTCTTTATCAGTGCAGTGTATTTATAGTCAGCCTTAATTTTTCACCTCACAAATGTGTGTTTTAGTTGCCCTCTAACTGGGTGCATGGAAATCAAGCAAGTGATAGGGACTGTGTTGCAAAGATGCACCAGTGTTTCGGACTCATCCACACAGAGCAGACCCCACATGGCAAATGACAAGTTCGTAACCATCCAGACTGACAGATCACTTGCAGACTGTAAGCCAGTTCGTGGAAGGATTTTTCAAGGCTTCAGAGGTTGATTTCCACGGCAACATCTGCCGTACGGTTTCATTTTGAATTTGTGACTCTTGAAACGCAAATCAGATTGACTAAGAAGCAATTCCTTTTGCTCTGTCAGTGGAAACATCTTTACAGCAATAAATGGTGCCTCGTGCCTCACCAGTGAAAGTGATCACCAGAAAGATGTCAGCTGTTCCATTGCAGCTGCAGAGAGAAAATTAGAGGCTTTTCCTTTTTGTTTAAACTCAAACATCACTTGCGCAGGTCTCTGCTCTGCAGTGCTTAGATTGAGCTCTTTAAAAGGGTGTAAATGTCTCAAACATTGTTCCACGGTGTTAGTTGTGGTACAATGGTCAGCAGTCTTGCCTCTGAGCTCAAGCTCATGTCTCACTTTGATGAGTGATGCGTTTTTTTCATACTTTCATAGGATGTGGGCCTTTCTGTCAAGGCCAGCATTTGGTGCCCCTGAACTGAGTGGCAATTCAGACTCCTGCCCGTTGCTGTGGGTCTGGAATCACAGTTAGGCAAGAGTGAATTTGCTTCCCTGAATGGCACAAGTGAACCCAGATGGGATTTTACAACAATCATTGGTAGTTATTTTGGTCGATATTATTAAGACTAACCTTCAATTCTGGGTGCAAACTGAGTTTAAATTCCACGATCTGCCCTGGTGGGATTCACACCTGTGACTCCAAAGCATTAGAGAGGACACCTGGATTATTAATGCAGTGACATTATGACTACACCAATATCTTCCACCATCTCCAAGGCAAAAGTCAGGAGTATCTGGATGAATGCAGCTTCAACAACACTGAGGGAGCTTGACATCATCTATCCCATTGATTGATATCCCCATCCACTTAAAGATTCCACTAGAGATGCACAATGGCAGTAGTGTGTACCACCTCCAAGAAGCACCTCAGGAACTTGCAACGGTTCCCTTCAACAGTACTTTCTGAATGCATAACATTTAGCTATTCAAGAATAGCAGAAACATGGGAACACCAGCACCAGCAAGTTCCCTTCCAAACCACACACCATCCTGACTTGGAAATGTATCACTGTTTCTACAGTGTCGCTGAGTCAAAATCCTGGAACACCTCCCATTAAAAGCACTTTGTGTGTCCCTACACCACACAGACTGCTGTGGTTAAGTTCACCGCTGGGCAATTAGAGATGGGCATTAAACATTGGCATGCCAGTGACCCTATCTCCCATTAATAAAAAAAACTTATTTTCGCACTGAATCTAGGCTGCCGCCCCAGTGTAGTAGCGAGGGAGCTGTGCACTGTCAGAGATTCTGCCTTTCAGGTATAGTGTTAAATTTCAGATGCGGTCAGCCCTCGGATCCCACAGCAATATTAGAGGAGTTATTCCTGTTCTCTTGGACAATACTTATTCTTTGACCAGCGCCCGAAAGATTATCTGGCCACTGCAGTTAATGGGACCCTGCTGTGCCCTAAGTAATTGCTATATTACATTATTGACTCCACCTCCAAAGTACTTCATTGCCTTTGGGTCAGCCTGAGGATGTGATTGGTGTTATGTAAGTAATGGTGAAATATCTGCAGTGGCTTTTGGAATGTTCTTTCAGCATTATGCACTGACTGAAAATTTATATTGGGCACAACATGAGAACATATTCCATGGTAATTGTCGTGTGCGTTTAATGTTCTGAGGCTATAGAGACTGTAAGTGCAAGCATTTTTGATGCTGTTATGGCTTCACTACATTTCACAGTTTATGCCAGCGACCTTTTTTTCTAATTCATTCTGAGGGTGTGAGTATCGCTGGCTGAGCAGTATTTATTGCCCATCTCCAATTGTCCTTGAACTGGACGTCCTCCTTGGCCACTTCATGGGGCAGTTAAAAGTCGAGCATGTTTCTGTGAGTTCAGAGTCACGTACCCCCAGACCAGGTAAGGAGAGATTTCCTTCCCTGAAAGGGCATCAGTGAATCAGATGGGTTTTCATTAATGGACAACAGCAGCTACATCATCACTAACAAACTAATTAATTCTCCTCAGCACCTTCCAAACCCACATCCACTCCCATCAAGAAGGGCAAGGGCCAGGTTCTGAGAGCACCACCATCTGCAAGTTCCCCTCTGAGCCACTCACTGTCCTGACTTGGAAATATATCACAGTTCCTTCAGTGTCACTGGGTCAAAATCCTGCAACTCTCTCCCCAACAGCACTAAATTCTGCCTTCTGAACATGGACACTTCTGAAATGCAAATAGAGATGGACTATGAATGTTTATGTCTTCCAGTGTCGCAAAGCATTGAGGTAAAAATACTCACCTTCACCTACAATGGCCTCACTCCAGACAATCTCCACTCCATCCTTACATGCACCTTATCATCAGTAACCAATTGTCTCCTGCAGTATGTCCTCCTTTTAGTCTGTCATCTCTGCCTCTTTGACACTCTCTCTCCCTTTAAAATCCTGTGTACAAAAATGTGACCTTTTTGACCAGGTTGTTAGACACTACCCTACCTCAGGATAAACCTTGGGATATTATCTATGTTAATAGCAGCATATAATGGAATTTGTTGTTGTTCTGTCTTCAGACCAGTTCTCCCATGCCCAGCTAGAAAGCAATCCAGAGAAAAAAAACGTTTACTGTATTCTTTTCAGGATGAATGCTGGTAGTGACTTCCACATCCCACGCTGATGTTCCCATGGCAACAGAGAAACCGTGACAGCCAGAAAAGTATTCTGGCCAATTCCGATAATATTTGCCATGAGAATAGAACGTGGCTAGTATGAGGAAAGGCAGTGGTTCGTGAAAGAGGAGAGATGGACACAAATCTCCATTTCGACTGACAACTGTCTGATTCAACAGGGCCAGAGAGTGGCCCAGTGAGGTGAATTCCCCGTACAATGCTTCATTCAGCCATTTTATTCTCATGAACACAGATCTGGCTTTATCTGATTGTGGATAAACCTAAGCTCTGTTCGTCTGAGATGTGTCGCATCACACAATGCTGGTGCCACTAGTGTGTGCCTCGTGAAGGAAAAGAAGACGAAAACTTCACCCAAATCTGTTTGTTAAACCGTTCAACTGGTGGTGTTTGTGTTTGAAGCTTAGTGTATATATGTACCACAGTACACTTTGTATGTTGAAAGAGGGTGTGTCAGTGTGTGTGTGTGTGAATGCATAGCCATCAGAGTGATAGCTTGTTTCTGTCACAGTCTTCCTGTGAATTTTCAGCCAGTCAGCCCATGGGTGATTGTTCCACCTTGAGCAACATCACCGAGGGTCCATGATATGTCTGCTTTGCAGTGAGGCGAGATTGTCAGGTGTGGCTGACTCAGACCTCCTCACTCCCAACGGTCAGGTTACAAAGCTAACGGTGGTTCCGAGGCTTCTAGCCAAGCGGCATTCAGTTGAACTCTGAGACACGAGTAGGGGAACCATTGATGCCATGTTAGTGGTTCACAGTGCATGCCTGTATACTGGAAAATGAATGGCACAGAGCCTTCAGATGGTTAAAAAGTGAAGTAACTTAATAGGGACCTTCAAGGCAGTGACGATGGGTGAGATTCCTTACCCCATGGGATGGCTTAAATTTCTCAGCCTGATCGGTGAGTGATTGGCACTGCCAGGCTAGCCAAATGGATGATAAATTGGGCACTCTGGTGCAGAAGAGGACACCGTCCTTGGGTTTCAATATGTGATACTCCCCTCCTTGCTCTCTTTCTCTCACGCACGTACAAACACACATAAATACAGAAACTAATGGATCACTCACAAAACATAATGATACTCTCAATCAACAGAAGATGATAAGGACTCTTCCAATTTCCCAAGTGGGAGAAGAAGCCGCTGTTCCTCTCACGTCCCGTGGGGATATTTTTACTCCATCTCAGATCCCGTTGGAAGTCGAACCATTCCCGGAGTGGGTGTGCGCCCAGAACGTTTTGAAGCTTGGGGATCTGGCATGATTTCCACCCCCCCTCCCCGGGCCTCCCACCCCAAAACCGGCCAGCCGACCCCCAGCTCTCCGGCGCTGCTGCGCTGTCCATGGTACTGAACTGGTTAAGTCAGTACCAGGGAGCCGGACATCTTCCCGCGGGGACGCAGCAGCTGTCTGCCCTCTCCAGTGCTACATGTGTTTATCTCGCTGTCTCACTGCATTGACAGGAGTGTAGGGATTGAGGATTTTCCCTCCATTCAGACACGCTAGCTCCAGTTCCCCCAGCACAACACGGATGGAGATATTCTCCCGTGTGTCTGAGCTGGCGCTGAGCGCCTTCAGTTGCATAAACAGTCCTCGCCTTCGTTCCCTGGAAATGAAAACGTCTATTCAACCGCTTGTGAACGGAGATTCGGCTGTGCACCCACCTGAAACTGCGGCTTTTCCGTTCTTCAATGTCGCTTAACGTCAAGTTGCAAGCCTGCGGTTTGTAGTGAGGAGGGAGGGAGGTTTTCTTTGAAGGGGGGTGGGATGGGGGGAGAGGGAGGGAGCTAGCTTGCAGTGGCTGAGTTTATTCCAGCTGCATTTTTTTTTTGTTTAGACAAATTCTTCCCCTTCTTCTGCCTTCGCCTCAGACGCTGCTCTGTTCTCGGTGGAGCTGCCTCCCAGCAACAGCTGATCTTACGTCAAATCGCTGCATAATCCCCACATTCGTGCAGTCTCCAGAGAGTGTTGAACCCTCCAGAAACACACCCCTCTTTTTAAAGGGGACACTCCCCTCCAGCGCCTGCAGCTCGGTGCGCGCAGGCTGAGAGGGGTGTGGGGTTGGGGGAGATCGCGAGGGTTAGCAGCTCACCTGATTACACAATCGGACCGTTCGGCCCATCAAGCCCGTACTAGGTCTCTAGGCCCACTTCCCTTCTCCCCCTTCATCTCCTGTAGTCCTGCCAACCTCATAACTCCAGAAAATTGAAAGGCAATTCAGATCATTTCAGATCTGAACCGCTCGCTGTCTAAAAGACATCTTTCCTCATGAGGCTGTTCCGTCAATCACTTCAAATTTGTGTCTTCGGTCATGGATTCTTCCACCAATGGGAACAGTTTCTCCCTGTGTACTCTGCCCAGATTGTCCTTATGGTTTTGAACACCTTGATCAAATCTCCTCTTCTCAAGTTTCTCCCAGTAAATCCAGGTAAAACCTGGAACCATTCTCATGCATCTTATAAAGTGCCTCCAAATCCTTCCTAAAGTACAAGCATGCAGAATTGGACACATTATGCCAGGGGACATCCAACCAGTGTTTTTTTATAAAGGTTCACCTCAGCTTTTGTACTCTCTGCTGCTCCTTACAAAGCCCGAGACTGTGTAAACCCTTATTAACCATTTCTTAATCTGCCCTGATACCTTGACAGTTTAGGAGGCACTTTCATTGAATGACTGAGGAGAAATTCTCTTCACTTGAGGGTACATCCAGAAAAGGTGATCCCCTGAATGCAAACTAAAGCCAGCAGATTAAATGAAGAATTTAGGTTGAGTTGAAAATGTGGAACATGCTGTCTCAAGCAGCAGACAACAGTGAAACATGAGAGAAGTGGGCATGATATGTGCGTCATGGAGAATGTAGCCTTGGGATGTGCATTAAGTTGGAAATATGTTGCTTAGAGTAGGAGGAGGTGCATGTCCCACTGAAAAGAGAAGTCCCCTTTGTTAATCGATCTTCGAGTTTGACCAGGTCATATTACAGCATTGTTGTTGACACTGGCGTGTCCTTTATTTGGCTTTTCCAGACCTATTTTCTTCTGAGTTATTGAACAAGACCACATAGTATCCATCATGAACCAAATAAAAAACACAAATCAACAAGGTCATTGGAACATAATCCTTATAATTCGAAAACGAGAATCAAAGATTCGGGTTGTGGGCAGTATCGTGGTAACATCTATGAATCAGTAATCTATAGGCACAGGTTAATCTTCCTCAGAATCACAAAGGTCTTACAGCACAGAGGAGGTCATTCAGAACCCATCATGCCAGCACCAACTCTTCAGATATGTATTATTACCCAATGCTAATCTTCCTCTACTCCCACAGACCAAGGACTCAATTGAACCTGCCTCCACTGCACTTCCAGACGGTGCATTCCATACCCTAACTACTCACTGAGTGAATTTTTTTTCCATAATACCCTTGTTTCCTTTGCAAAAAAAATCTGTAACCTCCTATGCCATCTTGCTCCTTTTACAAATAGGAACAATTTCTTCCCGTCTACTGTATCTAGCCTGCTCATGACAAACCTCTACCAAATCTCCTCCCAGCTTTCTTCTTTCCAAGGAGGACAGTCCGAACTTCTTCAATTTATCCTTCGAACTAAAGTTTCTTATCTCTGGAACTATTCTTGTAAATAGATCTGTACCCTCTCCAATGTGTTTATATCCTTCCTGTAATGTGGTGCCCAGAGCAGTACACAGTACTCCAACTGAGGTCTAAAAAAGTGTCTTGTACAAGTTCAGCATCACCTCCTTGTTAACGAGTTTTGAGAATATTTGTAGCTCAGGTTGAGGTTCTGGATGTAGGTTTGCTTGCTGAGCTGGAAGATTCATTTTCAGACGTTTCGTCACCATCCTCGGTAACATCTTCATTGAGCCTCCGGACGAAGCACTGCTGATGATTCCTGCTTTCTATTTATATGTTTGGGTTTCTTTGGGTTGGTGATGTCATTTCCATCACCACAGGAAATGACATCACCAACCCAAAGAAACCCAAACATATAAATGGAAAGCAGGAATCACCAGCAGTGCTTCATCCAGAGACTCATTGAAGATGTTCCCGAGTATGGCGATGAAACGTCTGAAAATGAATCTTCCAGCTCAGCAAGCAAACGGACATCCGTCACCACCTTGTCCTTATGTTCTGTGGTCCTATAAATAAGAAGGATAAGTCAAGGGTACCATATGCTTCACTTACTGCTCTCCACGTGTCCTGTCATCCTTAATGATCTATGCGCAAGTGCACCCAAAGAAATGGGTTCAAATCACACAATGACAGCTGGTGGTATTTAATTCAATTCATAAAATCTGGAATTGACAGCAGATTCCAGTGATGGTGGCCGTGACAACGATCATCAATTGTTGTAAAAACCCATCTAGTTTACTAATGTCCTTCAGGGAAGGAACTTTGCCATCCTTACCTGGTCTGGTCTCCATTTGACTCCAGACCCACAGCAATGTGGTTAATGTCCTGTATGCCTGCTGAAATGGCTGAGCAAGCCTCAAAGTTCAAGGGCAATTCAGGATGTATAACATATCTTGACCTTGGCATTGATATTCACAACTGTGGAAGAACATCCTTCCTTAAAATCTGATTTACCACACATATACAAAGTTCAGGTGAGAGCACATCTGGATACAGTGTGCAGTGCTGACACTTCTCCCTGAGGAAGAAGGGCTGCAGCACAAACTTACCAAATTTCACCAGAGCTGGAATGGTTACATTAAAAGGAGAGATCACATAAATAGAATTGGATTTCCAATATGTTGAGCTGATTTAGGTGAGGTTTTTAGGTTCTTGACAGGAATTGACAGTGTGAGTAGTGCAAGATTGAACTACTGGTAGGGAAGTGTCGGGACAGAAAAGGCTTAAAAGCAGAATCCTGTCCCCATTCAAGAGTAGAGTTACAAAACATGTATTGACACAAAATGTTGCAGGATTTTGAAACTCTAACAAAAAAAGGAGATGCAAGCTAAATTAATAATAAAATAATGTGAAGTTTGCACATTTTCCCCGTGTCTGTGTGGGTTTCCTCTGGGTGGTCCGATTTCCTCCAATAGTCCAAAGATGTGCAGGTTAAGTGGATTGGCCATACTAAATTACCCCACAGTGTCCAGAGATGTGCAGACCTGGTGGATTAGCCATGGGAAATGCAGGGATTGGGGGGGGGGGGGTTGCTGGGTGGGGTGCTCTTCGGAGGGTCAATGTGGACAATCATATTTAGTGGATAACAGGTTTGAGGGACTGAATGGCCTCTTGTTCTGATATTCCTCCCCGAGCTCAACACAGGATTGGAACTTGGGACCGCTCAGTGAGACACAGGACAGTGCAGTGAGGAACAGCTTGATCACCGTGGTAAGGAGAGATGATTGCAAGCTGTTGCAATGCCAAAAGAGCTGACAATGCCAATCTTCATTGAGCACATGCCTGGATTACAGCCGGTGGTTTCTGGTTAACCATTCCAGCCCTGTAATTACTCCAGGTTGCTCATGTAAGCATCTCCACCTCTCCTGATTTCAAATATATTGTGCAGCATTATTATTTTAGTTTCCACTTTGCCTCTTCTAATTTTAGCATTCTGCCTGTGCTGCACAGCTCACATTCTGAGCATGGATCTCTCTTTGAAACAGATGGCATTCTCTCTTAATTTGTAATTCTCCTTTTTCCTCTATTAGTCGCAAATTATGAGTCATTTAGCATACATGTCACGTGAAAAAGTGACATGATTGAAAGCACCACCAAAGCCCAGAATGTAAAGGGAAGTTGACTGTTTAAAGACAGGAGCTGTTTTGCAAGCACACCATTGGAAGTTGTTGGAAAAGAGCACAGCCTACTGTTGCATGACAGAAGTGTAGTGGCATGTTAAACTCATGGGATTGCATTGTCTCCAGCTGTGATAGTTAGACATCAAAAGTAAAGTTTCATATATTTCATTTTTCACAGGCATCGCGAAGTGCAGCACAGCCATGAAGTACTTTTGAAATATAGTCCCTGAGGAACTGGTAAGCACAACAGCTAATTTGCACATGCCAAGTTCCCTCACACAGCAATGTGATAATAGTCAGATAATCTGTTTTTCGTGATGTTGGTTAAAGGATAACCACTGGCCAGGTCTCTGGGGATAGATCTACTACTGTTCTCCAAAATAGTCCATGGAATCCTTTGAATCCAGGACAGAAGGGACAGAGAGTAAAAAAAGAATAAACTCTCTCATCCAAATGATCAGTGCCTCGGACAATGCAGCACTTCATTGTTATTTCACAAGGGTGCTATAGGAAAGATGTTGTGAAACTTGAAAGGGTTCAGAAAAGATTTATAAGGATGTTGCCAGGGTTGGATGTTTTGCGCTATAGGGAGAGGCTGAACAGGCTGGGGCTGTTTACCCTCAAGTGTCAGAAGTTGAGGGATGACCTTATGGAGTTTTATAAAATCATGAGAGGTATAGATGGAGTTGATGGTAGTTGTCTTTTCCCTAACAGAGGGAATTTCAAGCCTAAGGAGCACATTTTTAAGGTGAGAGGGGAGAGCTTTAACAAAGACAGAAGAGGCAAACGTTTTACTCTGGTCGCGTGTGGAATGACCTTCCTGAGGAAGTGGTGGGTGCAGATACAATTACAATGAAAGACATTTGAGTGGATGCGTGAATAGGAAGGGTTTGGAGGGATATAGGACAGGAGCAGGCAGTTAGGACTGGTTTAATTTGGGATTATGTTTGGCATGGACTGGTTGAACTAAAGGGAGTGTTTCCATGCTCTATGATTCTATGACTATGAGGGGCATGGATAGACTGAAGGTCTTTTCTCCAGGGTAGGTTTAAGATGAGAGGGAAAGGATTTAAAAGGGACCTGAGGGCCAACCTTTTCAGGCAGAGGATAGTGCGTGTGTGGAATGAGCTGCCAGAGGAAGTGGTGGAGACTGATAGAATTATAACATTTGAAAGGCATCTGGATAGGTGTATGAATGGAAAGGGTTGAGAGGAACATAGGCAAATGGAACTAGATTAATTTAGGATATCTGATCAGTATGAACGACTTGAAGCGAGGGGTCTGTTTCTGTGCTGTACATCTCTATGACTCTGTGAGTATCAGGCTTGATTTTGTTTTGTGTGGTGAAGCCTAGAGTGGGACTTGAACCCAAAGTCTGTGACTCAGAGAAAGACTGCTAACAATTGAGCTACAGTTGAAGCAGTAAATTAAAATACATTTCCTCAAGGGAACGTATTTGACACAGAGTGGGCAGAAGACCTGTTTGAATGACCAAATCTGTTTCCTTCGATAGGATTCTCACATAGAGTCACAATATTGTGCTTTCTTGCAATGAGATTATGACTGAAGGCATATTTTAATCATGTTGGGAATTCCCAGTTGATTGGGAAGGAAGAGATGGCACTTGCAACTGGTTAGAAATGAAAAGAGGAAAATGCATGGAGGACAGTTTAAGGTGGTGCAAAGGAGAATTGAAATATTGTGAAAAGAAGAGATTTATTGCTGAAGCTTCTTATTCCTGCACTCATCAGGCCAAATGCATGAAAATCAAATTTCAAGTGCTGCCAATCAGAGCCAACTTGACAACCGATCAGCACCCTTTCCTCCTGTAGAGTAAATTGTTGCTAGAGTTTGAAATTTGGGATTCTTGCATTTGTCCTAATGAGTGGAAGATGGAAAAACCTCAGCAACATGTCCCTCTTTTCAGCAATTTTCAAAGAATTGCAATCCGTTGTCTCCAATCACTTGGGATGGGTGCAATCCTCCACTTTTGACTAAGTGTAAGTGTCAATTAGGTGTGAGTCCCTGGTTTACTATTGCCAGCTGAAAATCAAGTTCCTTCTACCTGCCATTGACTGCTGCAGATAAAACACAGGCATCGATTCTGGAGCCTGGCAACAGTAAACTAGATCAGAGACAGAAAATGCACCAGCAACTTGTGATTTATAGTTTGTGGCAGTCACTGAGCAAATGGGAAACACTCACCAAGCAGGTCCCATGATTAAGGAGCCTGTGTTAAGGAAAAAAATGTCAGGAGCTGGAGATGGATTGTGGCAGCCAGTGGAGCCAAAACACAACACTGAGCAAACTGATGAATACAATATGATTCCAAAAGTGATAGCAAGGAGTAAAGGAATGGATCAGTCAATGCCAAAACTGTAGTCAGTGATAAATTATGTAGCTATTTGCTGTGATTCTGCTCCAGAAATACTTCAAGTGTGTGATGTCGGCTGAAGATAATATCCTCACAGTCTTGGCTCACCAGTAAAGAATAGCCATTTAGATGATATGTTGAAAACAGTGCATAGGATTTCAGATCCACAGAATTGTTGCAGCTCAGGAAGAGGCCACTTGGCCCATCAGTTCACCACTGATTCTCTGAATGAGCAACTCAGTAATGCCATTCTCCTGTCCTCTCCCCATACCACTGCAAATCCTTCCTTTTCTGGTACCAGTCTAATTCCTTTGTGAATGCCTCGTTCAAACCTGCCTGCACCACACCCTCAGGCAGTGCATTCCAGACCCTAACCACTCGCTGCATGCAAGTCTCTCTCCAAGTCATGTTTTTGTTTCTTTTGCCAATTGCTTTAAATCTGTGCCCTCTTGTTCTCAATCATTTTACGCAGATGGAAACAGTTCTCCCCTGTCCAGACTCCTTAGGATTTTTAATTCCTCCATAAAATTGCCTTAGTCTTCTTTTTGCCAAGGAAACCTGCTTGAACTACTCGAGTCCATCTTCGTAGCTGAAGTCCCTCATCCCTGGAACCATTCTCATGAACCTTTACCACAATTCTCACCGAACAAAAAATTAATGCTTGCATCAAAGAACATTTATAGACAAGAAAAGGTTAATGTTTATATGACAGCTCGGTGAATCACTCCACATATGGAACAAATGCAATGCAGTCATTAGGATTTTGGGAAAATGTGATGTCAGTAAATGAAAAATTCACACTCTGCTGAATTTGGAAATTCGGAGGAGTGCAAAGGAAGTGGCTATAGTCTCTTGTATTCTGGTACTTTCAAATTTGGTCTGTGGTTCGTGAGAGTATTTGGAGCTGGACGGTACTGTGGTAAGGTACTGAAAGGGACAAATTGGAGCAGACAGAAAAGATGCTTTTCCAAGTATGATATAAAACCATGGGGATGTTGATGGGCAGCAGACAAAGACTACTTCTGGTCAGTCACAATGCCAAAACATATTCCAACCAGATTAAATTGGTGCGCAATGAAGTTTATTTTTACCAGGAATATAAGCTTATTCATCAAATTTGTTGACTGACATTACATAACCGTTCAAATGCTGTAAAGTTCATTATAATCCATTTCAGTATCACTGGAAAAAGGACACATTTCATCAAAGGTGGCTTTGTCTTGCTTTCCTCAATACAATTCACAAGAATGTCACAAAGAAGGGGAATTTGAAGACCGTGCTGTTTGGTTATCAAGTGGACTGTGATTGGTAGATTACCAATCAGAATACAGAAAATGATGATGACTGATAACTAACTGCCAAGCTTTGTTTAAGTTTAAACCAGGCAGGTTGATTCTGATTGGTTAGGGTATTGCCCTGAGGAAAAAACAATGACTGCAGATGCTGGAAATCAGATTCTGGATCAGTGGTGCTGGAAGAGCACAGCAATTCAGGCAGCATCCGAGGACAGGCAAAATCGACGTTTCGGGCAAAAGCCCTTCATCAGGAATAAAGGCAGAGAGCCTGAAGCGTGGAGAGATAAGCTAGAGGAGGGTGGAGGTGGGGA
>NC_057751.1:15410828-15417827 GCF_004010195.1 Chiloscyllium plagiosum | reverse complement strand
GGGGTGTTCAGGTGGATGCAGTGTGTTTGAGGTGGGCGAAGGGGTCCTCGGAAGGTGGGCGGGAGTCCTGATTGTGAAAGTAAGCTCGGAGGCGGAGGCGACGGAAGAATTGTTCGATGTCACGGCGTGTATTAAATTCATTGATGCGTGGACGGAGGGGGACGAAGGTGAGTCCTTTGCTGAGGACTGATCGTTCGTCCTCAGTGAGGGGGAGGTCTGGGGGGATGGTGAAAACTCGGCAGGGCTGGGAGCTGGGAGCTGGTGTGGGTGCAGAGCTGGGAGTGGGGTCGGAGCCATTTCGATGTCACGGCGTGTAGTTAAATGTTTTTATTCACTCAAGGGACCTGGGCATTGTTGGCTGGCCAGCATTTGTTGCCCATCCCTCCTTGCCCTTGAGAAGGTGGTGATGAGCTGTCTTCTTGAATCGCTGCAGTCAACATGCTGCAGGTTGACCTACACAGCCCCTCAGGGAGGGAATTCCAGGATTTTGAGCGAACAACACTGAAGGAATGGCTGATGTATTTCCAAGTCAGGATGATGAGTGAGTTGAGGGGAACTTGGAAGTGTGGTGTTCCGGTGTATCTGCTGCCCTTGTTCTTCGGGATGGAAGTGGTCATGGGTTTGGAAGGTGCTGTCAAATTTGGATTTATGGTGAATTTCTACTGTGCATTTTGTAGATAGTACATTCTGCTACTCCTGAGCATCAGTGGTGGAGGGAGGGGATGTTTGTGGATGTGATGCCAGTCAAGTAGGTTGCTTTGTGCGGGATGGTGTCAAGTTTTTTAAGTGTTGTTGGAGCTACACCCATCCAAGCAAGATTCCATACTTCAGCCTTGTCAATAGTGGATAGGCTTTGGGAGTCAGGAGATGAGTTACTTGCTGCAATATTCCCAGGCTTAGACTTACTTTTATAATCACTGTGTTTATGAGTCCAGTTGAGATTCTGGTCAATAGCAATCTCAACGATATTGACAGTGGGAAATTCAGTGATGGTAACACCATTAAATATCAATGGGCAGTTATTCGATCCTTTCTTATTGGAGAGAGTCATTGCTTGGCATTTGTGTAGTGCAAAGATCACTTACCACTTGTCAGCCCAAGCCTAGTTATTGTCCAGATCTTGTTGCATTCGAAGATGGACCGTTTCAGTATCTAAGGAGTCATGAATTGTGCTGAACATTGTGCAATCGTTGGCAAACATCCCCCTTCTGACCTAATGATGGAGGGAAGGTCAGTGATGAAGCAGCTGAAGCAGCTGGGCCTAGGACACTACCCTGAGGAACTCCTGCGGAGATGTCCTGGAGCTGAGATGACCAATCTCCAAAAGCCACAAAAATCATCCTATGTACCAGCTATGACTCCAAGTGGACATTTGCCCCTTGATACCCATTGATTCCAGTTTTGATCAGGGTCCTTAGTACCACACTTGATTGAATACAGCCTTGATGTTCAGGGCTGTCACTCTCTCCTCCCCTCTGGAATTCAGCTGTTTTGTCCATGATGGAATCAAGGCTGTAATGAGGTCAGGAGCTGAGTGGCCCTAGCGGAACGCAAACTGGGCATCACTGAGCAGGTTATTGCTGAGCAGATGCTGCTCGATAACACTGTTGGTAACACCTTCCATCACTAAACTAATGATTAAGGGGTAGAGTCTTGGTGTAATAACTGGCTGGGTTGGATTTGGTCTGCTTCTCGTGTACAAGACATTCGGGAAAGATTTCCACATTGTCGAGTAGACGCCAGTGTTGTAACTGTACCAGAAGAGCTTAGCTTGGGGATTGGAGCACTTACCTTAAGTACTATTGCCAGAATGTTGTCAGGTATCCAGTACCCCCAGCTGTTTCTTGATATCATGTGGAGGGAATCGATTTGGCCAAAGACTGTCATCTGAGATGCTGGATGCTGAGATGGATCGTCCACTTGGTGCTTCTAGCTGATGATTGCTTCAGTCTTAACTGGGGTTTGTCTATCCCTATTTTGTTCAGCTGAAACAGGTGCAGTGTATGTTCTTTCAAAACAGGTATGGCGTATGAGGTGCTTCACTCCACTTGCAATTACAGGTTATATTTATAATACATATTTACACTTATATCAGATGTTTCATGGAGCATGCAGTTCAGGAGTTTGAGTCACTCAGTGTTCTACAATAGGTTAACCTTCATGGTCCTTCTTCCGTGTGCCTTTGCAGCTGCTGCCCCAAGCTTTAGCGTATCTTCAGCCCATGATCCTGGCTCTTGAAATATATCACTTGTCTGCAACACTAGGTCATGGACAGGTCTTTATACTGGAACAACAGTAAGTGTTGGCCTGACCAAAGATGTTTCAGTGATGCTCTTCTCGCACCAGTTGATGTTTTACTTCAGGCTGGGAACAGCCATAGAGCACAGAGTCCTGTGTCACAGAGCTGTTCGCTATGAACCTCACCCTTTAAATAAGACACTGCTTCTCTTTCTTGGCTTTTTTACTTTGCAAAGGCATATGCCAGAAGGAGATGGGTGACAGTTTCACAGCCAGCTCAAGCGAAGGGAGGGGACTTTTCACTACCAGCCAAGATACCTGAGTGTTTGTTTCAAAGGTGTGCCATATGAGTTTGTAGTCTGCTCAGAAAATCATCCCACAGAATCCATTGCCCTGCACACAACTGCAATTTATAGCACAGCTGGTATCAAGAAAACCCCAAAACAAATACTACCTTGTATGAGCATGATGTGAAATGAAAGCGTTCTTACAGTGGCACTTGCATTTCAGGATCCCTTTTGTGAACATTGCATAACTAAAATAATTCCCAGTCGATAGGTTGTGTGAATTTCTTTTTAACGATATGTTGGCTTTTTAATTATTCAATTAAATAAATACAAGCAATCTTCGATTTTGGAATCTAAACCATTGCAGAATAATACTCAAGGAAATTGGGCCTCATCTGCTTACCTTCACCCTGTCTGTAGGCGTTTGCATTTATGTGTCTCGTTACAATCGCAAATCTCTGGGGGTCTCCATCACAACATACTTGAATTGTGAAACACATCTCTTGAATCCCACTTTAAATCTTGTTCACAGCTCCAAGACTAAAAGCTAACAACAACTGCAAAAGCAAACTACAAAGAGCATTTTTATCACTTTGATTGTGTCTTATGAACCAAACAGTCTGAATACAAGGAATTGCTTTGAAGTCCAGCCAAACTGTATTGGTGAACACAGCAGCTGTGTTATACACCACTCTTGGTCCCACAAGCTGCAATTTAAATGAATAGTCATGCACTTATGTATCTTTTCACCTGTCAGTATTTGGGAAATCAAAACTAGATTCTGATCCCATTGTCATCATATTCTTTCAACCTCTTGCTGTTTTTTTTTAAATGACACATTCTTCCCCATTTCCTTTAAATATGCAATGCATTTTATGTTAGTTGTTTCTCAGATGGTTCTCACTTATCTCTGAGTCATAGGGTTGTGAGTTTCAATCATATACCATGATGTGAGAATGAAAGTCAAGGCAGCCACTCCAGTGCAGTTTTTGGGAGTGCTGCACTCTCAGATTAATGTCTCAAATTACAGATGAGACATTCAAACTGAGGCCTGAGTTGCTACCCACTTTGGTGCATGTGAAAGATCCCAAGCCACTATTTCTAATAATAGACCTATTATCTATGTGACCTGGCTATGTTTATCCCTCAGCTGACATTACAAAAGAAATTGATGGTTGTGATCACATTTCTGTTTATGAAAGTTTGATGTGTGCGAATTGGCTGTTGAGTTTGTATAATGCAACTGGGATTACTCTTCAAAAAAGTACCTTACTCGTACTTTAGGACATACTGCAATTATGAAAGATGCTGTATAAGTTCCAAATCATTTTTAAAAATTGATGAACTTCGAATGAAGCTACCTTATTTGTCTATCTTTTTTGTAGTCCTTTAATTGACTTGTTTCTGCCATCCATAGCATTGATGATGTGTTTTCACATTTTCATTTTTAAGTGTGTGGCAGTGGCAGCAACCACAGCAGTGGAATAGCGAAGTAAATAGGAGTCGTACACCAAGAAGTTGCTAAACTGGGAAGGTGTGCTGAATAAGAGTCTTGCACAAGTTGCTAAATGGGTTGTGAGAACAATGATAGGAACATAGGAACAGGAGGAGGCCATTCAGCCCCTCAACCCTGTTCCATCATTCAATGAGATCATGGATGATCTGTGGCCTAATTCAATGGCTTAATACCTTTGGTCACTTTCCCATAATATCTTTGCCTAACAAAAAATTACATCATAATTAAAATTAACAACTGATCCTGTATCCTTGCCTTTTGTGGAAGAGAGTTCCAAACATATACACCCTTTGAGTGTAGTAGTACTTCCTAACATCTCTCTTACCTCTGGCCCTAATTCTCAGGCCATGGCCCCCTAGTTCGAGAATCCCCAAACAGTGAAAATAGTTATCTTTACCCTGCCTTTTCTTTGTATCATCTTAAAGACTTCGATCAGGTCACACGTTAACCTTCTGAATTCAAGAGAAAACAGGTTTAATTTGTATAATCTTTCTTCATAACCCTGAAATCCAGGTCTCATTCTTGTTAATCTGTGTTAAGGCTTTTCCTCGAATGTGATGCCCAAATCTGCTCACAGTACTCCAGGTTGAGCATAACCAGAATTTTGTCTAACTGCATAAGTTCTGCATCCTTGAACTTAGGTCCTCTGGATAGAAAGGCCATTAGATTTCTTGATTATTTTCTGTAACTGCTCATGAAATTTTAAAGATCTCTGCACTTGAACCCCAAGTCTCTTCGGACACACACTGTATTTTGACCATCCAGAAAGTACCCTGATCTACTCCTTTCTAGAACCAGAATTACCTTGATCATCTGTCATGAGTCCATTCCGAATCCCCCGATAAGCTGAAAATTTTCAAGGTGTTCAGGTACCATATCCTTGATTACAGACTCCAACAATTCCCCACCACAAATATTACGCAAACTGGTCTGTAATTCCCTATAATTTCGCCCTTCATGAAAAGCAGAGTGACATGTGCAACTTTCCAATGCAAAGGACTGAGTTGCGTATCTAGGGAACTGTGAAAGATTAAAGTTATGATGTCTATAATGTATTTCTTTTAACACCTTTGGATGGAAACCGTCAGCTCCTGGGGATTTATCATTCATCAATTCCATCAATTTCCTCAATGATAAATTTATGTTAATTTTATTCAGTTTCTGTTCCCGATAAACAGTTAATTTCCTTGGATTTCCAGCAAGCTATCTTCCTTTGGCACATACTGAGGTAAACCAGTTGTACAACATGTCTGCCATTTCCCTGTTGTCATTGATAATATTCCCATTTTCAGTCTTTATTGGCTTCTGATCATCCAATTTCCCTTTATGTAACTACAACATTTTCTCTTATTGATTTTAATACTCTTAACTAATTTCCTTTTGTAATCCCTTTTTGCAGCTCTTCTCATTTGCTTTGTGGTCCATGGCTAGTCTTTGTATCTTTCCCATTCAACAGGATCTGTGTTTTAGTTTTGCATTTTTGTAAGACCTTTATTTCAGTTTTTTCTCTCTTGTCCACTTTTCCTCTTCGGGGTCTAAAGTGGTTTTGTATTATGTTAAATGTTTCTTTAAACATTCTCTACTGTTCTTCAGTTGTTTTGCCCTTGAGCAGATTTTCCCCACTTTTTGTAGATACTCTCTGTCTCATCAGCCTTACCTAAATGTAAAGCTCTCAGAGCTGTTCATTCTTTACTCTTTCAAATGTTACATTGAACTCAATTATGTTATGATCACTTTTGATAAATGTTTGTGCACAATTAGTTTACTATTTAAATCTGGCTCATTATTCATGACGAAGTCAAATATTGTTTGTACTCTTGTTGCATCCAGGTAAAAGTGTGAAACTAGGAAACTATCCCAGACACACTCTGGAGATTCACTACTTTTTTGACGAGTGCTTGGCTGCCTCTCCCAATTACTGTTAAAGTTAGAATCCTTTGTTAATACTACTCTGGCTTTACCATACACTTGCGGAATTCATGCTGAAACTTAGCGGGTGTGGCAATATCTGAGGGTCGAGTCATAGACTCCTTACAGCATGGAAGCAGGCCATTTGGCCCATCAAGTCCACATCGACCTTTCAAAAAGCATTCCACCCAGACCCACCCCCTACCCTATCCCTGTAGTCCTGCATATCCCATAGCGAATCCACCTAGCTTGCACATCCCTGGATAGTATGGTCAATTTGGTCAGTGGATTCGAAATGTTAACTCTGCTCCCCGCCCCACCGCCTCCAACAATAGTGCTGTGTTTCGCCAACAATTTCTGTTTTTGTTTCAAATCTCCAGCATCCACAGTTCTTTGTTTTATTTTAGTGCCTAACTGCAGCATTTATTACAATCAAACGCTTCAGAACTGATCGAGGGGTTCTGTACACATTTGCTACATGAAAATTGCATCAGATCAGTGGAATGCTTGCAGCTGAGCCCTAGAAGAAGGAGTTCTTGACGGAGGTCCAATGGATCCTACATATTTTTGACCCAGTAAGCCTCCCTTCTCAAAGATTGGTGATCAGGGTCTGTCACACACTTTCAGTTGGAGATCGCTTTTAACAAGTTCAATGCAGACCGACAGTGTTGATTCAGGTCCTTTACATTCCCAACAGTTTTTGGCTGAGTTCCCCTCTTCCACCTGGGGAGAACTGGCAACATGACCATTGAGTTCCGCCCCGCTGCCAGGACCCCATCTTACTGCGGGGCAAAACGCGGGCCCTCACCGCGCAGGCGCACCGCTGCGATTGCCCCGCACTAACATGGCGGCTCATAGCGGCCGCATTCGGACGTGAAGGTGGTGGTGAGGCGGCCGGAGGACCGAGAGGAGGGGGGAAAGTAAAGCAGAAAACAGACAACATTTCTGCTTCTGGAGGAGATCCCGACTGGACTGAGAGCTCGCCGAAGCCAGGGCCTGCTACCAGGTTCGAGCATTACTGACCTTTGCCAGGTAATTGAGGCCGAGTGA
>NC_057751.1:15372088-15410328 GCF_004010195.1 Chiloscyllium plagiosum | reverse complement strand
TCACTCGTTGGGGGGGCAGCATGGACATGAAATGGCTGAATGGCCTCCTGTCCTGTAACCATTCTGTGATTCTGGGTGGAGATAACACCAAGGTTGAAGGAGTGGTAGATAGCATGGAGGACATTTGCAGGTTGCTAACGGGACATTGACAGGATGCATAACTGGGCTGATACGTGGCACTTGGGAGTACAATCTGAAAAAGTGTTAAAGTGATTCACTCTCGAAGGTCAAATTTGAATGCAGAATACAGGTTAAAGGCAGGATGTGTGGAGGAACGGAGGGATCTTGTGGTCCACGTCCATAGGTCTCTCAAAGTTGTCACCCAAGTTGATAGGATTATCAAGAAGGCATATGGTGTGTTGGCTTTCATTCGTGGGGGATTGAGTTTAAGAGCTGCAGCGTGTAAAGTCCTGGTTAGACCACACTTGGAATACTGTGTTCAGTTCTGGTCGCCTCATCATAGGAAGGACGTGGAAGCTTCAGAGAGAGTCCAGAGGAGATTTACAAGGATGCTGCCTGGACTGGAGGGCATGTCTTATGAAGACAGGTTGAGGAAGCTCAGGCTTTTCTCGTCGGAGTGAAGAAGGATGGTTAGCACTGTTGCCTCGCAGCGCCAGAGACCCGGGTTCAATTCCTGCCTCAGGCGACTGACTGTGTGGAGTTTGCACGTTCTCCCCGTGTCTGCGTGGGTTTCCTCCGGGTGCTCCGGTTTCCTCCCACAGTCCAAAGATGTGCAGGGCCAGGTGAATTGGCCATGCTAAATTGCCCGTAGTGTTAGGTAAGGGGTAAATGTAGGGGTAGGGGTATGGGTGGGTTCGCTTCGGCGGGTCGGTGTGGACTTGTTGGGCCGAAGGGCCTGTTTCCACACTGTAATGTAATGTAATCTAATCTAAAGGTGACTTGACAGAGGTGTACAAGATGAGGAGAGGCATTGATAGCGTGGATAGCCAGAGATTTTTTCTCAGAGTGGAAATGGCTTTCACGAGGGAACACAATTTTAAGGAGATTAGTGGAAGGTTTAGAAGAGATGTAAGATGTAGATTCTTTAGACAGAGTGCATGGAATGCACTGCAGCAATGGTAGTAGAGTCAGATACATTGGGGACATTTAAGCGACTCTTGATCGGCACACGGATGGTAATGCAATGAAGGGTAGGTCAGTGTGACCTTAGAGTAGGGAAAAGGTAGGCACAACATCGAGGGCTGAAGGGCCTGTACTGGCTATACTGTTCTATGTTTGAGAGAATGTTATTTTTTTCAGCACGGAATGTAAATGCATTGCAGGGTACGCTTAAAAGGAGCAGCAAGGTTTGCATTTTAGTTGTTAATTTTTAGTCTGTTTGATGTTGACTGTGTGTTGACAACATTGCCTGTTCTTATTTTGGGTTTGCAGCACTTGGAGCTAGTTCCCAATATTGGATATTAGAGCTGCTCACTGGACTGAGGCTGAACATGAAGCACAGGGCCAAATGGCCTGTTTCCACACAGTAGGGATTCTAGAACAAAAAGTGAGTGAAGGAACTTTGGGCATTCATGCCCCATGTCCTCAGGAGCAGACTGGGAGCTGGAGAGCACAGCTAATCAGGCAAGAAGGTATAAGAGTGGCAAATGGTCATTTTGCAGCCTCCTGTACCCAGCCACCAATTAACTCACGGCAGGGTAAGATGTTGTATTCAAACTTTCTGCTTATAGCTCAACTGAGGTCCCCAGGGAAGGTCATGCGTAATGTTAAAAAAAAAAGGGGCAGCACGGTGGCTCAGTGGTTAGCACTGCTGCCTCACAGGGACCCAGGTTTGATTCCGGCCTCGGTTGACTCTGTGTGGAGTTTGCACGTTCTCGTGTCTGCGTTGGTTTCCTCCCACATTCCAAAAATGTGCAGGTCAGGTGACTTGGCCATGCCAGATTGCCCATGGTGTTCAGGTCTGTATAAGTTGGGTGCATTATTTCGGGGTAAATGTAGAGTTGTAGGGGAATGGGTCAGGGTGGGTCAATCTTTGGAGGGTCGGTGTGGACTTGCAGGGCCATTTGGCCCTGTTTCCACACTAGGGATTCTCGGATTCAAGAACAGGTTTCATTAGAGCTGGACTGTGATTGGCTGCAGTGCTGAGCGTCGGTCGGGCAGTACCGCAGCAGCTCAAGAACTTCTTTGTGCGGACTTGTACAAGCTTTCCCCTCCACCACTCTTAGTGCAGTTTTTTAAATATAATTGTTAGCCCTTGCCTTAGCAGGTTACACACTCACCTCTGAGTCAGCAGGTTGCGGGCTCAAATCCGAACACAGAGACATTGTTTGCATAATTTAAAATGGCAGTCTGCTTTCATATTGAGGGAACATTGTGCTCTGCGGGTGCTGCAGTTGTCTTGGGGAGCCAGTGCCCAGGCTGCGCTGCACCGTCTTGGGGAGCCGGTGCCGAGGCTGTGTATTTTCAGGGCAGGAAGAACAGGAGGATTGCGCGATGCAATGTTTTGGTGGAAGATTGATGTTGGAGGAAGGACATATTTTTGAAGGATAGGGACTTTTTCTGTGGCAGGTGAGACCTGTGCAAAATGGATGGTTTTTACCTTGATATGGTAGGGAGTAGAATCCTCAGAGATTTGTTGGTGATGTAGGAGAGTGTTTAACTTAGATTTGCCAAGCGATACAAATCCCGAGAGACAGCTTCGAATGAAGAGGATCAAAACTGATAATAGATAGTAGAAAAATAGTGAGCAAAGTTTAGAAAACAGATTAGCAGAGACATGCATCAAAAGAATAATGCAGAACAAGGTTAAAAAGACCAAAGTAAGGGCACTCCATCTGAATGCACACAGCACCTCCTACAAGATTAATTATTTGAAGGCGCAAGTAGAGATAAATGGATGTGGTTTCATTGCTATGACAGAGATGTGGTTACAGGGTGACCAAGACTGGGAACAGAATTTTCAAGGACATTCACCCTTTCGGAAGGAAAGGCAAGAAGGAAAAGCAAGTGAGAAAGGACGAGATTAAATGAGAGTTGATCTTTGAACAGGAGCATGGCCGATGCAATATAGTGTAAATAAGTTATCCACTTTGGTAGAAAAAGCACAAAAACACTTGTATTAAATGGTGAACGTTTGGGGAGCGTTGGTGTTTAAGGGATCTTGACACCCTTGTTAATCAGTTATCAAAAGCTCGTATAGAGGAACCTCAACTATCCGAACGAGATGGGCGGGCACACTTTTGTTCGGTTAATTGATTATTCGGTTAATTGATTCAATGCCTCTCCTCTGGGGCTCGGAGTCATCCGAAGTTTCCTTTTTCCTCGCTCTGCCTGCATTGCTCCCTCTCTCTGTCTCAGGGTTTGATTCTGTGTGAGGGACCTGCAGTATTGCTGAAGCCTGCTGCCCCTTCCACCCATCAGTTCAATGGGGTTGATGCAGCAAGCACTTGCTAAGTGTGCTCCCCGTTCAGGAACAAGGCAGCAGTATGGGACTGCCCCCTTCCCGTCCGACATCTCTCCCCGGCCCCACCCCACCCTACCCTACCCCACCCCACCCCACTCCACCCCACCCCACCACCGGAAACTGGGCAGCCATACTGGACACCAACAGTAAGACTGCTGCTGTCTTTTGGGGGTGAATTTCCAAATCGCACGTGCACACACCTTTTCACAGCAACTTTTTGACAGTTCCACCTTTGCCCTGTACAGGACAATGTTGGAGAGATTATCTGGGGAAGGGGGATTCAGGATGCACGCCTGTGTAGAACTCCAGGTAAAGTGTCTGGGGGGAGAGAGAGAGGGGATGAGCGGACAATCATCTGGAGACGGTGCCTGGGCTCCCATTAATGTCCAGGACTGTTCTTGGCAGCATTTCAGTAAGCTGAGTTCGTTTTGAGTCATTGTAAACAAAAGACGCCATCAGTGTTGGAAACACCTCTTTGATGTAATGTTTCTATCGGGACCTTGAGATCTCCTTTGGATAATCCGAAATTTGGATAATTGACATTTGGATAATCGAGGTTCCTCTGTACATGGGTGCAGCTCGTCATGAGGAAGACAAATGATATGTTGGCCTTAATTTCCACGGTGTTTGAATACAGGGATATAGATTACTTGCTGTTGTTGTCTAGAATCTTGGTGAGATCACAGCTGGCATTTTGTGTACAGTATTCTGTATACGTACAGAATATACTTGCCATAGGGTGAGTGTAGAGGAGATGCAGCATGTTCTTGAGTTTTGAAAAATGAAGTTTCTCCACTGAAACTTGGAGAATTCTTAACAAGGTGTGACAAGGTGAATGTAAAAGTAATATCCGTCCTGGCTTACAAGTTTTAGGACCAAAGCTTACAGTCTCAAAATAAGGGGATGGGGTTTAGGCCACTTAAGACTGAGATGTGGAAGAATGTGGATATTAATGGCATCAGGGATATTGGGAAAGCAGCATTGAGGGAGAAGATCAGCTATGATCCAATTGAATGGATGAGCAGGCTTGATATGCTGAATGAGTTACGAGTGTGGTGCTGCAAAAGCACAGCAGGTCGGGCAGCATCCGAGGATCAGGAGAATCGACATTTCTGGCATAAGCCCTTCATCAGCAATGAAACGTTGATTCTCCTGCTCCACCTGATGTGCTGTGCTTTTCCAGCACCACACTCTCCACTCTCGATCTCCAGCATCTGCAGTCCTCACTTTCTTCTAGTTGATATTCTGAATGGCCTATCCTTTTCCAGTGTTGCTGATGAGGGAGTGCTGCACTGTTAAACACACTTTCTTTTGAGTTAAATCAAAGCCCAGTTTACCCTTGGAGATCGTTCCTGCTCTTAATCAAAATAGCTAGAATGGAACCTTTTGAGACAATATCTATCCCTCACCAGTGGAACAGATTACCCGGTAGTTTATTTCATTGCTGATTATGGAAGCTTGCTGTGCACAAATGAGCTGCCCGATTTCTTGTGTTGCCACAGTGACCACACTCGTTAAGGCTTCAAATTCAAACACACAACTATGCAAAAAGAAATTAGTTCAATCGTCATGTTGTCAAAACATGTTTTGCATAAGGAAGTGAGCAGACTGTTGACGGCAAAACCTATGTTTAAGTGGCCCAGGAGTCTTTTGAATGCTATTTATCGCACCTTGGAATCGTCAGCAATTTTCTAATGAGAAAAGATGCGAGGAGTCAAACTGGTAATGTACTGTGTAGGGTGAAGCTGTTTGATAAGCTCGCTGTGCTGGTCTTTCCCTCGTTTCATTCTGGAGTTGGACTTAGAACACAGAACAGTACAGCACAGAACAGGCCCTTCAGCCCACGATGTTGTGCTGACCATTGATCCTCATGTAAGGTAAACCTAATGTATGAACCCTCAAATTTCTGTGACCATATGCATGTCCAGCAGTCTCTTAAATATCCCCAATGACCTCCCTTCCACAACTGCTGCTGGCAACGCATTCCATGCTCCCATAACTCTCTGCGTAAAGAACCCGCCTCTGACATCCTCTCTATACTTTCTGCCGAACAGCTTAAAACTATGACCCCTCATGTTAACAATTTCTGCCCTGGGAAAAAGTTTCTGGCTATCAACTCTATCTATGCCTCTCATTATCTTGTACACCTCACACTGATCCATGACTTGTACTTTATTTCAATGGGAACCATCTGAAGGTTGATTTCCGACGATACCGACACTGCATTGGCCTATCGCATTTCTATTTCTATTTCTCTGAAGGAATGGTACACTTCAATCCCACCTGGCAGGGGAATCGATGACAATTATTTCTCTGCCAGTAACAGTGTGCCTTGTGAAATTTATACAGAAATAAGCCGCAAGGAGTTGACACGCATCATGGTGCTCCTCCATGCTCCAACTGGATGATCATTTACAATTTGACATGGCTAATGGCGCTCTAACGGATGCAACCTGGCTAAATCATATCAGTGTGTATGGCACAGGGAAGCCCTCAACTCACCTGGACACAAGGTTATCAGGTTACTAGTTAACGGCTCGCTCTCTTTTTAAATAAGCATTTTGCAATACAGCCTTGTACCTCGCCACTGGTTACCAGGAATCTATCAAACTCTGTGTCACACTTTTAAAGACTCCAGTTCCATAGGCCCTGTGAATAGAAAATTCCAATGATTCACAGCCCTCTGAATGAAAAGAAATTCTACATATCTCCCTCCGAAATGGCATCCTCCTTTTTTTAAAAATTCTGCACTTTAGTTCTTGACTTCCTGATCAGGGGAACGTCTTAGCTGCATCTACCCCATCCATCCCTTTAAGTATTTTACAGGTTTCAGTGAGATCACCTTTCATTGTCCAAAAGCCTAAGCATTTTATACATACTAAAACCATTGAAGTTAGCATGACAAATTGATAAAATGGTTAAAAGGGCATCAGCTTTGTAAATCGAGGCATAGATGAAAGGAACAGGGAGGAAATTATGAATTACTGGTTTGGCCTCACCTGGGGAAGTGTGTCCAGTCCTGGGCACTGCAGTGTAGAATTAAGGCTTTAAGGAAGATGCAGAATACATTTATGAGTAGTTACAGGGATCAGAGGTTTCAGTTGCGTGGATAGATTGAAGAAACTATTGTCCTTAAGAGACAAGAACGTCGAAAGGAGATTTGATTACGTGCTCAAAATCATGAGGCATCTGCACAGTTTCGATGAGGAGAACTTTGGGGGAAGGGTCAACAACCAGTGAATGTGAATTTAAAGTGATTGGTAAAAGAAGCCATGGAGACATAAAGTAGAACCTGTTTTGTTCAGCGAATGGGTAGGATTTGGAATGTGCTACCTGAGGGTGGTGGAAGCAAAATCAAAGGATTTCAAAAAAAAAAATTTATTTAAAAGTTCACTCCTGTAATGTGGACATCGCTGGCTGGACCAGCATTCATGACACTTGAGAAGGTGGTGGTAGATTGCCAACTTGAACCGCTGCAGTCAAGTTGCTGTAGGTAGACCCACAGTGGCATTGGGGAGGGAGTTCCAGGCTTTTAACCATGCAATACTGAAAGAACAGAGATATGTTTCGAGTCAGGATGGTGAGGTGGCTTCAAGGGGAGCTTGCAGGGGGTGGTGTTCCCGTGTATCTACTGCCCTTGTCCTTCTAAACCCATAACCACTATCATGTTGAAGGTGCTGTCTAAGGAGCCTTGGTGAATTTCTGTAGTGCATCTTGTGTATGGTGGACAATGCTACTGAGTGTGGGTGGTGGAAGGAGTGGATGTTCGTGGACGTGGTTCCAGTGTGGTGCAAAGGCTGCTTTGTCCTCGAGCTTCATAAGTGTTGTAGGAGCTCCACTCATCCAGGCCAATGTGAAGTATTACGTCATACCCATGACTCTCACCTTGTATGTAATGGATGGTCTTTGGGGAGTCAGGAGGTGAGTTCGTTACTGCAGGGTTCCCAGCCTCTGTGACCTGCACTTGCAACCACAGTATTGATAAGCCTGGTCCAGTTCCACTTCAGGTCAATGGGAACCTTGAAGAAGTCGATAGTGGGAGGTTCAGTAATGGTGATATCTTTGAATGTTAGGGGGAGACTATGGTTAGATTCTGTTTTGACGCAGCTGGTCATTGCCTGGCAACTGTGTGGTATGAATGTTTCAAAAGGGAATTGGATAAGTCCCTGAGGAGAGAAACTTGGCAGGACTAAGGGGTTAGAACAAGGAGTGGGATGAGCAACGTTGTACCTGCAGAGAGTCATCAGGGGATATAGTGTTCTGAATGCTTCATCAGTACTGTATGCAATCGATGATTCATCAAAAATACACACTTAATGGCATAATGGATACCTGTGCCATCATATGTGCTCTGAAAAACAGATTCCCAATTTTTAAATTTAATCTTTTCAGAGGTGGCTGAACGATCTGTGGCGCAGCACCGTGGGTCCAGAAGGGGGCTAACTTGACAAAGTTTCCACTTCTGATTTTGATCCATTATGCTTGGAGATATCTGTTGAAGACAAGTTTTGGTTTGATGCAGTTAATAGTGTGAAGAAAGTTGAGGACTGCAGATGCTGGAGATGAGAGTTGAGAGTGTGGTGCTGGAAAAGCACAGGAGAGGATAGCTGGGAAAGGTGATGGACAGGTCTGGAGGGCAATGGTGAAATTGGAGGCTTGGGACTGGGATAATATTGGGGATGGGGAAATGAGAAAATTGTTGAAATCCACATTGATCCCATATGGTTGCAGGGTCCCAAGGTGGAATATGAGGCGTTCTTTGTCCAGACGTCGAGTCATAAGGGTTTGGCAATGGAGGAGGCCCAGGACCTGCATGGCTTTGATGGATGTCCGCCTCCCCTCCCACTTCGTCAAGGACGTGCAGGTCCTGGGCTGCCTCCATCGCCAAATCCTTACCACCCGATGCCTGGAGGAAGAAGACTTCATATTCTGCTTTGGGATGCTGCAACCACAGGGGATCAATGTGGATTTCGACAATTGCCTCATTTTCCCCTTCCCCCACATTACCCAAGTCCCAAGCCTCCAAATTGGCATTGCCCTCCCAATCTGTCCATCACCTTTCTGAGCTATCCGCTCAACCCTCCTCTCCAACCTATCACCCTCTCCTTCATCTTCATTACATTCTCAGCTTCCCTCCCATATTTATCTCAGCCTCCCAGCTCACAAACCTCATTCCTGATGATGGGCTTATGCCTGAAACGTCGATTCTCCTGCTCCTCGGATGCTGCATGACCTGCTGTGCTTTTCCAGCACCACACACTCAACGCAGTTAGTGTGACAATTTGTGACTGCAAGTTAGGTTAGGCAATAGAATTTTCTTTAGTGTGTTGACTGAAAAACAATAGGGTCCAAGATAAATTTTAATGCAAGAGTTTTGTCAGTTGTTGTTCCTTACTGTCAACGTATATGAGAGAGTGAGTTTATTTCCACAAGCTTTTCGAGCATGTTAAAGCTGAAGTCCTCCTTAATTCTCTGAACGCAAACTGTAACATTGACTGTGATGTGAGCAATGTTTAATTATGATGTCTTCTTTTGCAGAAAACATTCACTCCCAACATCATCAGCAGGAAGGTTAAGGAAGAGTGAGTATATGTTTGCTTCAAGCAATTTGTGACATGGTTTTAAAATTCACTTTAGTGGTAATGAAAATGTTTCAATTAGTAAGTTATCCACAAGAACTAGGGGAGCAAGTGCAAAGCTGTGGGTCAGTACACATGGCCTCCATTTGTCTGCAGAGTCACTTCACCAGAGGCTGAAAGTTTCTCAGATCATAAGGTAAACAATATCCACTAGGGGGAGCTTGGTACCCCCGGCATGCCTGACATGCCTGCTGGGACAAGTGGTTGCCGACATTGTGTAGAAACTGTGACAGTCTCCCAGTCTGACAGTCATTCATTGTCAGTGTTATTTTCTCTGAAAGATCCATTTACACGTTTTGAAATGAGTTGAAGGGAATGTACATTCAAAATCAGAAAATGGTGCAGATTAGGCTCCTTTGTCAAAGTACAAAATGAGATATTGACTATACCTGTGCAAGAAGACCTGAGAATATCTTGTACATTCCTAACTGTATTCTTGTAAGGTGTGGAGTGCACACTTTTGACTGAAATCTCAGTTAAAATTATTGCAGAAAGACAGAATTGAGAAAGAAGCAATCGAAAAGATCCTTCAGTTCTGATTAAATTCAAGGCCACTCTGGGTATGGTTCATTTTTACACGTTTGACAGAATTATCATAACAAGGACAGAGTAAAGATGCTTAATTTAGGCAATGGTTCAGTCAGTCCATGTTGGAACACTCACCTTATGACTTCAGGCTGACCGGACACATCTCTTGACTGAAGCGTTTCTGTCTTCTCTTATTGCTGTCCTTTGGACTGCTAAAAATTGCTGATTGTTAACCTTAACTGGCCACTCGACCTGTACATGACCTTTGCTAAGACAGCACATGATCAGTGGCACAATTCTAATTAACTTATCAACGCATTAACAGCACAAAATTCATCTGTTTAAGTTAACACGGCATGCCAATTCCTAATCAGTTTCTTAAGTGTGATGGTCATCTTAACGATATCACCTTATTCTATCTCGTGACTGGTTCCCGGCAATGTCAGTCAATTGTGGTGTCCTCAATTTTTCCTGTTTGTTAAGTTTACAGATGTCCTCTGAGATGGAGGCACCTGCTTAAAGGATATATAGGATAATATCCTAATGAGTAATATCTTCACGGTCTAATTGATCTCAACGTTCTGGAGAGTTCCAAATCCCATCACAAAACTTTATCGAAAAGAACCCTTTGCTAATGCGACTTCACATTAGCACGGGCGGCACGGTGGTTAGCACTGCTGCCTCTCAGAGCGCCAGAGACCCGGGTTCAATCCCCTCAGGCAACTGACTGTGTGGAGTTTGCACGTTCTTCCTGTGTCTGCGTGGGTTTCTTCCGGGTGCTCCGGTTTCCTCCCACAGTCCAAAGATGTGCAGGTCAGGTGAATTGGCCATGATAAATTGCCTGTAGTGTTAGGTAAGGGGTAAATGTAGGGGTATGGGTGGGTTACGCTTCGGCGGGTTGGTGTGGACTTGTTGGGCCGAAGGGCCTGTTTCCACACTGTAATGTAATGTAATCTAATCTAATTACAATAACTGCTGCTGCCTGGGACAAGTTAACAAAATAAATCACTATTTATTTTCTGGGCATTGTATATTTACAAGAAATCTCATTAGACCTCACCACATTACTGTAGCATACAAAGTAGAATATATATGTATGAAATATGTACCTGTCATATTCATGGAAACAGTATTAATACCATAGACCTTACTTTTGACCTGAATCATGTGGTCATTCTCACTGACAAGATAACATGTATGTTGACCACAGATAAACCAGATATAATATGAATGCTTTGCATGCTTGATCATTACAAAACTCAACTCAAATTAACTGTTTAAAATTTAACTCGAACCCATGCCTAACACAGCCTTCACAATCTTTCTCAAGTGAATGCATACATGTTAAATGTCTGCATTTCAGGCATTAGAATAACTATTATTGTGGCACAGTGTAGTGACAGGCTTTCTGCTATGTCTGCCTGAGCCATGTGTGGAGAGAGCACTTGGAGCTGGCTAGTACTGGGATAAATACTGGCAAGGACAAGACTTGAGAATAGTGTGGGTGGATGAAGTCTGAGATTCAGAGCATGTTGGTTTCAGTAGTTTTCAATAATGTATTAGAAATGCAGCCAGTGAGGATATGGGTGTTAGGAAGCTGAATTTAATGTTGGGTTGAGATTATGCCAGATCATGTTGGATGCTTTTAGTTTACCTAGTTTCTGGATTTCCTGCTGTGATTACTCCTCTGCTGCATGTGCTGGTGTCAGGTGAAAGACTAGTATGCACTCAACCCAGATCCATAAGCTGCTGAAGGTGGTCAATCACATCTTGCTGACCTACTGACTGACATCAGTCCCCTTTCACATGAAAGATGTGCTTTTGGTTGAGGGTTTCTGACTCGCAGCGCTCACTTGCATCACTTGATGTTTTGATGCTCAAATTTGCTTTGCTTGCAGACCAAAGGAGGACGATGCCTCTCAGAGGAAAGAGAAGAAGGAACGAGACAAGGATCGCCAGAGAGAGACACGAGGCAGGGGAAGAGGCAGACCCGAAACAATTCAATCTCATTCCATCTTTGAGCAGGGACCCGCTGAAATGATGAAGAAAAGAGGTGAGACACAGGAAAGGGAACACTCATTGAGCTTTCAGTTTACATCCATAGAATTGTGCACCATAGGAAGCAGGAGCAATTTGGCCTCCTGGGTTGGTGCTTGCTCTTCTAAACAGCAGTCAATTGGTCCTTGTATTTGTCATATTTTAAATATTTAATCCAATTCTGTTGTCAAAACTTTCTGCTGGGTGTCCAAAAACATAATTGTTTTTTCTGTGAGATTTTTCATGACTCTCAGTTCATTCGCTATCACCTTTTAATGTGTGCCCTCTATTTATTGATTCTTCACCTCCTGGAAACGGTTACTCTTCGTTTAATGGATATAAATCTTTCGCACCTTGAGCTTCAGCGCTGCAGAATGTACTCCTGTGGGTGCAGTGCATTCCAGTACAGAGGCTGGTTATTTGCTCTTATCTATTTAAGTCAAGTTTTACACAGGGCTGCACTAGCCCTAGCATTAGAGTTCAAATTGACCAAGGTATAATACATTAAGTTCAAGTTCCTGCAGACTGTTGGGCATCACTGACAGGCCACAGGCTTTATTTGCTTTCATTCTTGGATGCCTCCACTGTGTTCCTGCTCCTCCTCCCTGTCATTTGTGCTCAGGAATGAAGTATAACAGCACAGGTACATGTTGGGGGGAGCTCTGTGGGGCTCAGTGGTGGCTTTCCTTTGTCACTTGTATCTTTTTACTCATCTTTTCAGATATTCCATTCCAAGTTGCAACTTTGTGCTGGCCTTCACACTGTGGAGAGGAAGCGTGTGTTAGTGAGACTATGCAATACTGCTGTGGAAAGGGCAGGAATAGAACATTGCAGGGAAATGCCACTCGGGGTTTTGCTTGTCCCACTGTGATTTCGGGTAGCCTCAGAACAATTAATGGCCTGCAAACTTGGCCAACAGTAATAATTTAGAGCTAAATGGAGCTCATCATCTCTGACACCAACCAACCTATCCTGGAACAAACAGTACACATTCTAAATTATTACAGCACGTAAAACAGTCAATTTGTTTGGAATTAGCAATTAATGACCTGCTATCTATTTTATATTTCTCTTATTTATCTGATTTTCTCTTGGTGTATCTCTTTTTTTTTCTTCACAGCTGGTTGGGATTCCTCTATGGATATGAAGGAGTTTGGAACGTCCCCAATTATTAACATAAAGAAGGAAAAGCGTGAGTCTGAAGAGGAAACCAAGCAGATTCTCCGCATGCTGGACCGTGATGACGTAAGCAACGGCTTGAGCGACTACAGTCATGTGTTTTCCAGTGCCTTCGATCTAGGGCTTGGACATCATGGCGGACATGGGTGGGATTGAGATTGGAGGTTATTTTACGAAATGTGTGTGTCTCGATGCAAGTGCAGATCAGGAAGCCTATGATTGATTCTGGGACTGTGTCAAGTTAACTAGTCTCGACTGTAACAGTTGGTCTTTACAAAGGTGACAATGAGGTGAGAGAGAAGGTCATAGCTGTTAGCTAGTGGCATGTATAGGCATCAATGGAAGACCAGTGTTAGGTTTGCCTCTCACACACTTTTGGCAGAATACCTTGCTTACAGTTACCATCGAGTCCCGTGCTTAGACAAGACACACCTAGTAGACCTGTGGCACCATAGAGCTTGTGCCCTTCAGAAGGGACAGTGTTTTGTCTGAATAAGAATTATTCTGGAATTGGACATCAGGGCCATTAGTTAATTTAGAATAGATAACTCCTATTCGGGAACTTGGTGCAAATCAGTTTCAGTTGTAGGTAATATGGAGCCAAAGGGACTGTTCGCTCTGTTACATTCTGCATTCCTTTTCAATCTGAGCCATTCATGTAGTCATTATTTTAATTTTTGTTGTGTGTTACCCATTCCACTGAGTGCTTTTCTTTGTGTGTAGTTTATTGATGATCCTGGTCTGAGAAACGATGCCCGGAACATGCCTGTCCAGCTCCCGCTGGCACAGTCAGGCTGGCTATTCAAGGAGGAAGTGGAGGATGAGGAGATGAAACCTGCACTGCTGACCAAAGAGGAGAAGATGGAGGTGGATGTCCCCTCTGTGAAAAGTGAGTATGACAACACATACTGCTATTGTTGTGGAGAATGTAAGGCTGTGGGAATTATACTGAGTTAGTGATGATGGGAGACTGGGAGGAGCCTTTCAGAATGGAAAGGAAGGGAATGAGTTGTTAAATAGTTTTATTATCCGAACTAGTGAGCCTGTAAGAGTCACCACACCATTAGGACATTGAGTGAATGCAGTCAGATTCAAATGTGACAAGTACCTCCCACGTGTAGAAGATATTACTTGCATTTTAAGGTGCCTTTCCTAACATCAGACATATTTAAGTGATTTTACAGCCAATTAAGTGATTTTGAAGTATTGTTGCTGTCATAATGTAGGAATCACAGCTGCCACCTAATGCTCAGCAAGGTTCTCCCGATGACGATGTGACTGACTGGATAATATGTCATGATGAAGGAGCAGCACTCCGAAAGCTAGTGCTCCCAATTAAACCTGTTGGACTACAACCTGGTGTTGTGATTTTTAACTGAATAATATGTACTGGTGATTTTAGTAGCTAGATAAATATTGGTCCACTCTTAACCCCTACTGATAACTGGAAAAGAATCGGAAACAGTTGTGGGTGGCACGACAGCTGCTCGCATCACTTTTCCTGATTCCAGTTGGCAAAAGTGCATTGGTTAAGTTTTAAAACCTTGTTTAATGAGTGATATATTCCTCAAAATGGATGGCAAATCTATGACAAAGTTAAAAGGAGAAAATGCATTGAGAAAACATTTGAAAATGAAGGTGTCGACTACAGCCTTCCTTAATGGAACAAATTATTTTCTGCCTGTGAAGACTAAAACTCTGCCTGGTTAGCTCAGTTGGTAGTTAATAGGACTCTTAATCCCATGGTCATGACCTTGAGTACTAAACTGGGTGATTTAAAAAAAAAACTTCTTGTGTTATTTCAGTACGTAATAAATTGTTCTGTAGTACAGAACTTGAGTGTTGCTTAGAAAAATCCTTCTTGATGAATGCTGTTGAAGAGCCCAAAAGAAGTTCCATATATTGCACAAAGAAGTAATGCGGTATATGAATTTCAGTGTTGGTGTGATGCTAGCTATGTAGGCTGGAAACCCCAAAGACTGGTGGATCATAACAAATAGCTTCTCCCTTTGGTTGTTTGAAGAAGTAAGGTACTGACTATATCCAATCAGCCCGCACTTGGAATACTTTCAACAAAGTCTCCAACATGAGGTGTGATTCTGCATTTGGGCGACATATGTTGTGTAATCCTAAGTATACAAAGGATTAAGATGACAACCAAAATTGTCAGTCCACTTTGTAGGATGGCACATTCATATATATGTGAGCTGCAAATAGTAATACACAGTGCCCCATTTTATGCAGTTAGAAAGAATATGTATGTACACTGTACCCTTTTTCACCTCAACAAATAGGTGACAACCTGTCACTGGTTCATATCTCAGGGCAGCGCCCTGACTAATTAGTCAACTGTCCTGGTTTAAAATTTAAATAAAGTCTGACTGTTAACTGTCAATCATAATTATTTGCTGCATTCTCCATGACACTGCCTGTACCAACTAGCTTACACTTGGCAACTAATCAGTGCACTTATGTCATGAAGTTTTCTCACCTCCACCCCCTTTGAATTGTGAATTGTCCTGCTGAGTGCAAGACAAAGCATTTGGACAAAATGTGCCTTTTTTCCAGGAATAAACTGTATTTGGTCAACTGAGCAAGAATTTTTAGACAAGGTAGATTTGACACATTTCTTCAAGATCCATTTTGTTCCGTTATGAAATGTCGTAGCTGACAGGTCCATCTGGATTTAGCACCGGTTGTTGTTCCCAGCATTGGCACTGCCTTCTCATTGGCATTTTCCTGTTCTCACTTTGTCGTGGTTTTGCTATTCAGATCATTATTTTGAGGTATACTTTGGGGTGGACTGTGCAGTAGGTTCAATACTAACATCTGCATCACCATACATCTATGTGTGGGAAATGCTGTCCAAGTATTGTCACTGAGTCATGGTTAGGAGACCAGCAAGATCTCCTCTACCTTTGTTTGAATAAGGCCAGCTAATGTTTAATGGCCAGCTAAGAGGGTAAATGCTTGCTTTCTCTTCCTGAAAGACAGCACTTCTGACTATGCCTGAGTACTGCACCATGTCTGTTAACCTTGATAATTTGCTTAAGTTCTAGAGGGGAACTTGAACCCCAAAACTCTGATCGAGGCAAGAGTGCATAGTCCAGCGATGTTTAAGTCATAACTTTCCCCATTTGGATGGGTTTTTGAAGAGTAGCTCCATTTAAGAATGGAGTATGGAAAAAAAACAGAAATTATTTTTTTCTAATCTTTCCATATATTGCTCTGACTAGAGAACAGAGTTCTGCCTGTGCTTTATGTATTAAAATTTATACAATAAAGTCACTTAGAATCATTGCTCTGTTTTCAGTTAAAGATGAACCCGGAGTTGCCAAAGAGATGCAGATGTCGCCGAATCCAAGTGCAACGAAGATGATCCAGGATGTGCCAAAGGAGCTTTCAGTATCTGAGCTGCTGCAAGAGCTTAATCTGTGTAAAGATGATGAGCTTCTGTTTCTGCAGCTACCTGACACACTGCCTGGCCAGGCTCCCACACGTGATGAGAAGCCAGTAAAAGCGGAGGTTCAGGCTGATGATGGCCAGACTATGCTGCTGAAGCAAGAGAAGGCTCAGGTCTGTACTGGGGAATGTCCAGTGATAATGCAGGGGCTACTCTGTTAATCTCCAGCCATTTCAAAAAATGGATCTAAGCAATTCTGCTGTGGATGGGAAAAATACCAATTGCAGTTCTGTTTTGTGATAAAAGTATGAAGTGCTGGGATATCCAGGGTGAGTTGAAGGTTGAAATTTAATTGAGAAATTCACATACAATATTAACACCCAGGGGAGAGGTTTGGCTAGGTTCAACTTAGGTTAACAGATATGCAAGACTGTGTTTCAGTAGACTGGATACTAATTGGGGAATTCAGGTGATTTATGTTTAAGGATATATCCATGAATAAGTTACAGAATGGAATCTAATCAAGGAGTTCACATGGTTTACATATTGAATAACAGAAACTCAGAAGTGAATTACATGTTGAAATCTAATCGAGGAGTTCAGGTGGCTTTATATATGGAATAGTTGATGCCTAGTAACGATTTATGGGCTGGTTTATGTAAAAGATAAGCAGAGGAAATAAGATGCACTTTAAAGGCAGTTTCCAGCATTTTGGAATCCAATGAGTTTATTCCTTGTTTATTTTTCCTGGAATAGAAATACAAACTGTTATCTAATGTGCTGGGAGCAATGGATGCTGTTTTTGGCCTAAGCAATATAGTTAATGGAACTGTCGTATAATGAGTCAGTATGTGTGTGCGTATGTCCTTCAGGAACTGAAACAGGCAGAGAATTCCTGCTCGCTGATGGATTTAACTGAAGGTCAGATCGGAAAGCTGCTGATCAGAAAGTCGGGGAGAGTGCAGCTTGTACTGGGACAGGTCACCCTCGATGTCACGATGGGCACAACATGTTCGTTTCTCCAGGTATTTTACCCATGTTTTCCTAAGTAGGGAAGTTGTTCGCTCTAAGCTTTTTATTTTTCCTGAGAAGAGTTCCCTAACTTGAATGTTTTGCTCAGACATTTTGCTTTGCTGGGGCTCATGTTAATTTTGGAATACTATGATGATTGTGAGACTGAGTTTGTTACAAAATGAATAATTTCCTCGCACTAAATGTTATGAAAGCTGGTCCCCACTTCAAACTCCATTCCTTCTCACTAGCAGCAGACTGAGATTAAGCCAGTCGGTTAACAATCTTGGGTGTGATTAATGTCACAATGTCCAAGATTAATGTCACAATTTCCCCACCTCCATAACAGCACCTAGCTTCGCCACTGTCTCCGTTAACCTGCTGCAGAAACCCTCACTCATGTCAGTTAGTTCGAGGCTTGACTATTCCAATGTGTACCTGGCTAGTCTCCCACATTTCACTCTACCTCTTGAGTCAGAAGGTGAAGGGTTCGAGTCATACACCAGAAATGCTTGAGCATGTAATCTGGGCTGACACTCCTGCGTAGTAAGGAGGAAGAGCTCCTGGAGCTGCTGCCTTTCAGATGTGCGAATAGAGGGCCCTTCTGCCATTTCAGATGGATGTGAAAGCTGTCAAGGTATGCTTCGAGAAGGAACAGTGGAGGTATTACAAATGCAGATGTGTCAGCTGTGAACCACTTGGAGACGGGACATTGTGAAGGTCTCTTTGTTCTCACCGCCCTGCCTCGCAACAGCTGTGAAATTTCCACCTTGACCGTTGCACTCACTTGATTTCTGTTGTTGTCCTTCTTTAAGGAGCTGGTTTCTATTGGAATCGGAGAGAACCGGACTGGAGAAATGACGGTGCTGGGACACGTGAAACACAAGTTAGTCTGTTCCCCTGACTTTGAAACCCTCCTTCAGCAAAGGCAATAGCTGGAAGTTGAGATCCGCATGTCAAAAGGCATCACAGCACATGGGGCACCAAGACAGAAGCAGGTGGCAGTGTAAGCTGCTCTTGTTTTTTTTCTGAGCTAGGGAATGCAGGAGGGCTTTGCGGAGAAAGGAGCAGTCAGTTCTCAAGGGAAACTGGAATGAGACTTGCTCTTTGTGACTATGTTTGTGTCATAACAAGGATCTACTCTGGTCTGGCTTCTCCATTAATTCGCTGGTGGTCAGCGAGGCAATGTCCACGAATCATGTTGACAGACATTGATGGAAGCACTACTGAACTGTGGAACAGCTGTGCATGAATCAGCAGTAAATTCAGAGCAAAAGATAATGTGAGCTGGTGCCAGGCGCCTTGCTGACATGAGCTCAGTCTTTGAGAGGTGGTGGAGTCTTTGTACAGCAGTGATCCAAGAGTTTGAAGTCTTCAGAATTCACATTCAAACTTCATTGCTGTTTGGGTCCATGCTGTCAGAAACAGAAGGATAAATCTTCCATTCGATTCTTCTTGCTTGCTGTGACTTTGATGTTGATCTGTACCCTGACCAAAAATGTTCCCCATGCCCCCAGATTGCAAATCAGCAGATTTCCTGATTTGGGTGGGAAACAAGTGTTAGATTGTATCTCATGCTAGTGTAACTGCATGCTAGTGTGCTACGCTAGCTTTCCTGCTGAATCATTTTAGTTTGGCATTGTTGTCTGAATTACTTAAATGTCCTTTATGATGTGGTTTCAGCTAAAGAAATTCTTCTGTAATTGTGGAATCTCTCCAAGTGCCTTTTCCTTAAAGTTACCAGGACATGGCATTATCAACAAAAAACAAAGTTAATTCAATAGTTTAGTAATGCTTCACGGTTGACCTACAGTTTTCATAAGTCACAGTTAGATGAGAACCATTTTTAGTGTCAGGATTGTATCCCTCAAAACTCTACCAGTGTGGTAGAAAAATTATACTATGCCTCTACCATTGTGAATGGCTTCACCGGCAGTTGCTCGGGTAAAAAGAGGGGATGGGGTCACAGGCAGTTGCAGATCAGAGACAGAGCATAATTTCTCATTGTGCTACTAGGTACTTTTCACAGTCCTCACGGTTCCTCACATAAAAATTGTGCGGAAATCCTTGTACTTTAATATTGCATCTTAAATACCCGACATTGATCAGAGGATCTCTCTCTCTTTTACTCTAAGAAGACTTAGAGTATGTTATAGTACAGGAGGGGACTGACAGCACAGGGAAATTTCTGTCCTTTGTAAGCGGATGACTTAAATTGTGACAGCATATCGTGAGTCTGAATGTTAATGTTGATTTGGACAGCTCAGGATCGGAACTAGTTAAGCAGTGTTTACCTCATTCTTGACAATAACATATGTTAAAATCATAACTAATTTGGAAAATCCTATTGCAACTTTTCCAGTGCTGTACTATATTTGACTTGAATATTTTTGAACCTTGGATTGGAAATAAACTTCTCTGTTCTTTTTAAGACTGCAATGAATTTGTATCTTAGTGTATGGAACCACAATCTGTGCTGGTTATCAGGTTGGAAAGTTACAGCAGGATCAGGAAACTAAATAGTATTTTAAATGGGAATGATTTTTTCAGTGTAATGCATATTCTGTCAGTTGTTCTCCGCTGAACAAATGCATCATCTTTCTCCTGAGAGGAGAACCAATATACAAACTGGGACAAGTGAGGTTAATGTTTCCAGATGAGCACGCTTGCTCACCCAGAAAGTTTGTGCTGTTCTCTGTCTGACCAGTTTGCATGGGACTAAGTTGTAATCCATTGCCACCTCTGAAGAGATTCAGCCAGATTCACAATGTTCATAAAATGGTGAAACTTTGCCCATAACCCTTCAAATGTTGTCTTTTAAACTATGTAACAATCCCTTTTTAAAAGTTATAATGGGTCTGCTTCAAATGTCTTTTCAAGAAATGCATTTCTGATCCTTACACCTTGATGCATTTAAAGAAAATCTCCCTTCATTAGTTTTGCCAATTATTTGAGGTGTATCCTCTGGTGACTGACTCTCCTGCCAGTGCAAGACTTTCGTAATCAGAATCCCACATGATATTGGGCATGTGTGTTAAACCTTCCCTTAAACTTTCAAGTAAACTCCACATTCATTCCAAGGCCTGATATCTTTCCTGAAGGCTGGTAATGAAAATTAAATGCGATACTGCAATTGAGGTCTAATCAATAGTTTATAAAAGCTTAACATGACTTCCTTCTGTAGTTTGACTCCCTCAGCTACATCCAGCCAAAATCATTTTGGCGGGGGGAGGGGGAGAGAAGCTGGAAATAGGGAATGAAGACCACAATCAAATCAGACATAGTCCGACTGAATGGTGGAGTGGGCTGCCTTTGCTGCTAATTTGTATGTTTGTAGTCTATGCCTCTTGTTATAAAGCCAGAGTACTCTGAAGTTGTGCAGAAGTATAATCAACTTGTTCTGTCACCTTCGAAGATTGGCGTACCTACATCTTCAGATGCTTCCTGCGGTCTTTTTAAACGTTTGCATTTGTATTATCTCTCCTTATTCTTCCTCCTCAAGTTCAGAAACTAACTGCGCTTAGAATACTGAGAAACAGATAATCGAGCTGTGCCCCACATATCATTTAGAAGTAGCCCTGTGATAAATCTCAATGGCATTGTCTATTACAATTACTCATTCAGCCGTTGGAAGGTGAGAAACAAACTCATTCGCAAAAATAGTTATGGTTCATTTTTATTTAAAAACTGGCAGCCGCCCCTGGGTGAAATTTGTGAAAGAATTTTCTGTTAATAATCAAAGCTCAGCCAGTCACTAACGTGCTGAGTCAGGATGAGATTTTCTGTTTGGCTGTTTTGCCAGGATGATATCCAGCCTTGGTTAACTTATCTATTGTTGCGCAAAAGTGATCTTGCTTTCAGAGATACATCATCCTTTTGTTGAGAAGTGCCGTGTGTCCTGAGCCATGATCTGCTTTCCTTCAGTCATTTGACTCTTGGTTCCAACTGACTGGTCACTGGCGTAACATGAAGGTCAATATTAGATGTGTGATTGAAAGAGAATTAAGATTGTTTCAATGCCTCATTTACATGGCAAGTTGTAATTGGGTCTTTGCACATTTTAGTGATTCCTAATTTTTACTGTAAATACTTCATGCAGCGATAGTTGTACCTTTTGTCTTTTGCGAAACATCAGTTTTTCACCATTTCAAAAGTGAAACAATGAGCCTTCAAACTTTGTTTATTGGAGATAAATGCAATTATGTTTCTGTTGTATTCATCATTGCAAACTCAATTTCTACAATGTAAGGGCTAAAATGTATGGATTTAAAACGATCTTCACAAATAATTTTTGAGTGTGAGATTCCTACTCTGGTAACAGAGTTTCCAATAGTTGCTGGTCAATAATGAATGAAATGGGATGCTTGTGACAAGTGAAACAGCATTAGGTGTTATTGCGATGGCTTTGACGGAACTCAATTGCATCCACAGAAGCCACCGGAGTAGGTTTAATGACTGATTTCCTAACAGCCAGACCTTCTAATATAGTTTGCCATCTGAAATGCCTTTTTGTTGAGTGTCCCTCCATGGACCCCTCTCTTACCCATGATCATGATGAAGACTTTGTTGGACCGAGCAATGGCTATGCTGTGGCAAGGATGGTTGCTGTCCCATCTTTTCAACCTGATGTCCATGGTGTAATCTCCATCCATGTGAAAGTTATCCCTGATGACAAAGCACTTGTTACCACCAATGGTCAGCCCTTTGACAAGGAAGGTCTTCCGGTCACTGCTCATAATGGCTTTGATTTCTTGAGGGCTCATTTGCTCGAACAGCCCTTGCTGTTTGGCAGCCAGCAACCTGGGACACGAGCAAGCAAAGACTGCTGCATCTTGGCATAGTCCATCTGCAAGCAAATTTCTCACATATTCGTCCCAGCCCAGCATCCTGTTCTGTGAAGCTGAACCCAGTGGGGTCAGGTTTAAATTGAGAGAGTACCAAGGTCAGTGACACGTTTCAGTTTTGAGATTGAATTTCTTGCAAAATTGCTCGAAATTGTTCTGTTGCAGTAAACAACACACTTGGAAAGAAATAGAGTAGTGAGACAAGTGTGCAAGATAAAGCTAGGAAAGAAAATGCAATGTGCAAGTATCTAGGTCAATTTTAAACTCTTGGTGTCACAAACACAGTGACAACCAGGGTTACTGTGACATCACAATATATTTCTAAACAATTTGATGTTTATGATTTAATGAAACAAAATATTCAAAGGATTGTGTTGTTTTCGATGTCTGATGTATGTCTCAGGTCTGCTAATGCTCAAAACTAAAATACCCATCCTGTTTTTGAAACTCCCCCAGGGCATCCCCCACCCCCATAATCTAAGATCTCTGTGCTTCTCTCTCTCTGACCGCTTTAGCATCCCTGATGTTCATTGCTCCATTAATGGTCACTGTCTCTTTGAGAATTCAGTCAACTTGTGGTAGGAACTCGGGAAATCATTACTGTAGCAGTAGGACACTTATTGAATTTTGATCTGCTTCCTGTTTTGATATTTCATCACTTGGACTGTGACAGATGCCAAAAGTAAAAGGTTCTAAGTAGAGTTGAGCAGGGGAGGATACTGATATTTTTGTAGGATTGATGAGAAGCAAGCACAAAGATGTGCAAGTTTGGTCAATGCCAGAGTCTCCTGTGATCCACCTGTGCCTCGAGCTTTTTTCTTTCCCTTCCCCTTGATTGCACAGGTCAGAATCCATATCCAACATCCAGGGATGTGCAGGCTCAGTGGATTAGCCATGGGAAATGCAGGGTTAGAGGGATACAACTTGACAATAGGCTATCTCTTGTGCTGAAATCTAATTTTATGCAGAGCCAGTTTTAAGTAGGATTTTCCTATAAGTGACATCTGCCACAGTTTTGAAGATGGGAGTGATTCCAAAGGATATTCTTGTCTATTTGATGAAAACACCATACAATCCTTAACAGACAGTTGATGGATGATAATTTCAATCTTTCAGGGGGAAATAAGGCTGTCTGCAAACCTGTCTTTAAGAACTGCAGGCTTAACATTACTGTCAGGGAAATTCCTCCCCAACCCCAAACCTTTGAGTCTGACTTAGTCTGTATCCTGTACATGATAGTTTGAAGTTTACTGATTTTAGTTTGCAGGATCAGAAAATCCACTTTTCCACTGTATCCAAGTGTGGTTCAAAGCTAAAGAAATGCATAATCCAAAACAGCAAATAACTGTTTTATTTTATATATGAAAGACTTCACTGTAGTTTTGAGATTGAAATTTTGTTGTACATCACACCTTCGAACATGCATTTTCTATCAGTGTCTATCAAAGTATTACAAAATTAAAATGTTTCTTATTAAAAAGGCATCAAAATATAACTGCATTCCACTACGGCAAAAAAAAATGACAATCTCCCTCAAGCTTGTATTTTAAAAGGAACACCTGATTACCTATGTAAAAAGACACTGTCTGAGGATCTGAATATCTTTTTCTCTCCTTTGCAATCTCGGTTTCTGTCCCAACTGCTCCATGTATTTGCTGATCTGCTAACAGATTTATAGAGGAATTTGGAGTCTAACACTCTTTTCCATCCCAACATCTAAGTACATTAATCTTGACGTCATTGGAGGAAAGAAACAACTTTAATTTCTGATTGAATGTGCTATTTCTCTCTCTCTCTCTCTCTTGTGAAGCAATCTTTTCACTTCTCTTGAGTCAATTCAAAGTTCAGACTTGCTTGCATTGCTTGTTTTCCCACATCTCTGTAACATCAGAATTCAAAGGCCTCCACTCATCACTACTTTGCTTTGTGGCTGAAGGTGGAGTTTTCAACCTGGAATTTTAAATATTTTGCTCACCTTCAGCATGGTTTTGCCATGAACTACTTTCTACATTGTGATTAAAAGTTTTTATTATCTTATCATCAATAGCCTAACATATCAGATATAAGGGAAAGTAAACAAAATACTCTCTCTAGTTCTGTTTGTTTATTTGAAGGGTTTTTTCTGGAAGCTGCTCTTTGCTTTCAAAATGTGGCTTGTAACATTTGGTTCTTTAAAGCAGAGAATGAGTCTTGAAGTCTTTATTCTCAGTCAAAATAGATATGAAGAGAACAAAGTATGGCCACGTTTCATTCTCAAGTATTGGTTAAAAACATTTTCAAACTATGATACTGGCCTTCTGTGAGCAGTGTTCTACCAAAATTATCCAGCCTATCATTCAATGAGTTCAGATTCCACTTGAATCAACATTTGCTACCACTTGTACCTTGCAAAGATGCCTTTTTTTAAAAACATCGTCTGTTCAGTCCAGTTCTTTGCAAGGCACTGGTCGCACATTTGTCCTTTATTCTCATCCAATGTGTTATGAAACTCAGAACCATTTGGTTTGAGCTTCACTCCAATTCAGAATACATTTCTTCAATCTTTGCATGCATTTTTCCAGCTTCAAAGCGGACTACCCTTTTGCTTAATTTACACTCTAGTTTCCTCGAGTTTTTAATAATTTTTAGCAGCAGTTTCAGTATGGCTCATGATGCTTTTCTCCTTGTTGTGGGAGAGCAGACAGTCCTATACACAAATTACATCCCCAGTATTCTCTAGCATTTCTCTTACAAGACTATTTTCTTCCTTGCTCATATGTAATAGGTGACTCTTTTTGCAATTATTGTATTTTCCTTGACACTGAAGCAATTAATTAGAGGTACTTAAAGGTTGTATATTATTGTACAACACTGTACTCAACAGGTTGGTTTAAAATGCAGAAATATAGATTGTGTTGTCAGAGGAGAAAAGCAATGTCTTTAACCCAATACACTTTAACTTGGTACCAATATGTGTTGTTGCTGATTCCTCCCACCCAGTGAAATTCTTCTATTGAGCAGTATTTTCCCCGACAGCTCAAAATGCAATCTAACCATTGCCCACGTTCACAAGAGCAGAGTTTGTTCGAGAAACTTAGCTAGCTGACAGCATCTGAGGACAGAAAGCAGAGTTAACATTTCAAAGTCTGTGACCCTTCAGAACTGCAAGCTTATTTCAACTGGGCAGATAAACTGTGCATCTTGTCTTATTTTCTCAGACAAACAGCATTAGTATCCTGTAAGTGAATGCCTTTATGTTTGGCTTTTTTTGCTGGGGGTGCTCAACTTAACATGAATATAAAGGCTTTGTATTTCACTTCAGCATTCGTTGGCAAAAAGTTTTTCAGTTACATTTCTACCAACAGTACCACAGGAATAATAGTTGGTAGGCCCAAATCTAAGTTAAACTTTTAAAAAAGTAAACTTGTATTTAGAAATAATTGATGCATTAGTGCAGTTTACACAACATACCATGATAAAACAAAACGCCGATCTCAGCACGTTGCATCCAACAGGTCCACTGCTAATAAATTAAGTGAAGACGACATACCAGAGGCACGTGGCAGTAATGAGTCAATGTGCTGCACCACAGGCATAGAGTTACTACGTACTGATTTGTAAATCCTTGGCGGTCCTTTCTGTGAGGAGCTCCAAATAGGTGTGGCATGTGTCGAGCGGAGGTAATAAAAGTGATACTATTGACTAAAGCAACCTGCACAAGAGCATTGCCGGAGGGCGAGACCACAGGCCCATACCATCCTCCTCAAAATGGCATATTCTCAGGAGAAGGTTTTTTTTATTTTGGAAAAACTGTTTCCCACTCCTATTGAAATTAAAAGTCAAACGTTTTTGATGCGAGTGTATGTGAAGACAAAGATTTGAAAATTATCAAAGCGAGATGTAGTGCTACAGTCATTTTTTAGAAAACGTTAGAAGGAAATCTGGCTTAGAAGAGTAGGCAACTCTGATTGTGAAACCTGGCAGATCCCAAACTTCTACATCTATAGACTACCATCTGCATCTTACACCTGATGCACTTCAGGCCCCTTATCCAATGTTTTCCATAAGTCCAGCATTAATGCTGAACAGTCAGCAGTCATGGATTGCACCAGCTGTGTTTCATTTTTACGTACTGGGAGCAGTGGCACATGCTACACAATGTCACCATCCTCCTCTCGTTCCTTAGCAGTATGCAGCTTAGGGCACATAGTGATAGCCTGCTTGGAGAGTTGTTCCACGTGAAGGTGAGAGCTGCAAGATGACTGGGATTCGCAACATTGGGAGGCACCAACACTGCCCATCAGGCCCATTTCCTCATGGTAAGGGTCCTCATCCAGCTGGCACACACACACCTCAATGCCAGAGTCTCCTGTGATCCGCCTGTGCCTCGAGCTTTCTTCCTTCCCTTCCCCTTGATCGCACAGGTCAGAATCCGTTTCCAACATTTTAAAATCAGAGGTCGAGAGTGCAGCAGATTCCTCATCTTGGACAATGTCCCCATTTTCTCTGTCAGGTGGAGAAGTGGGTGATGCATCTGTGGGATCATCAGACACCTGATGGTCATGCTCCTGTTCATGAGTGGATGAGCTAGACTCTGCTTCTTGTGTTGCTGTCTCTGCCACAAGTGAGTTTACAGACTCCTGTAAATCAGGCTGGCTCTCGACAACCACATTTTCTTGGTTAGAGGTCTGTGCATTCTGCTGCTGTAGTTCAGTATAGGGAGGTGGAGGTGTTGGTGGGTGCCCTGCCACCTCCTCATAGTCTGGGAGCTTACAGTTTGTCCAGAACCCTAGCAGGAGGGGTGGAAAAAACAAACAGTGAATGGAGTATGAATGACAAGATGCATGTGCTATCTACCACACTGAGCTCTGAATCATGTCTGTGCTTATCAACATGAAGCAGGAAAGTAGTGGTAAGGTTTGTACCTAATATCAGCTTCAAACGCTTGTAAAACAGATTTGGCACCAAAAGGGAACACAGTCATGAACAATTTCCACAACAATCCTGAAATATACATTTTATTAGAATGGGAAATGGAACAAAAGAAAAGGGGTGCACCCAAGGCATAAGTATGCGTTTACTTTTAAGTTGACCTGATGTATGACCAACTTTGCCAGAATGAAGGAACTAAATCGGAATCTCAGGAAAAGAATGAGGAGCTACATTTTATTATCTATGCTACATGACTGACACATGAACAGCAAACAAAAGTTATTGATAAGCTGAATACGTTTAACATGTGGACATATAGAAGGATGTTCTCCATACCTTAGAGACAGAATGGCAAGTGAAGTAGTGCTAGAAATTGCTGGAGAATGGAAGAAATTAGTACATATATTTTGGTCATACTCAAGTAAAAATTGTCAGTGAGAAGCAGAGGAGAAAATGGACTGAATGCAATACACCTGAGTGCTAAGGGGAAAGGCAGAGGAGAGCAATGGCAGTCAACGTTCTGGAAAGTTGACAAAATAAATATTTACAAGATTTTCTGTTCCACAGAATAAATTGGAGATTTAGTTACTGCCAATTCCCCCTTGCAAAGATCTCACGTACAAGGTCTACTCACTTAAATCCAGTGGCTGTGTTGTGTAGGTACTAGCGCCCTGGTAGGCCATCAAGCTGATTTCCCTCTGACGTTGCTCCTGCTGCAGTCGCAGTTTTACACGCCGGTGTCGATATGCACAGCAACAACTAAGCATAATAATGATAGTCCAGACCAGCCAGAACCCTGCCACGGTCAAGCAAAACGAAGAGGTACTCAGAATTGCAATATACTTGGGTGAGCCAATACAATGCAGGCAAAACGTATCTTTGCAAGTCCTTTAATGTATGAGGCTCAAATCATTAATTTTCATTTCACACCTTGCAACTAGAGCCAATTAAATTAATCAAACACATGATGCCATCTAAAAACAAATTAATACTTCTGTCATCTGTGTAGAGGCTGCAGGATACAGAATCACCTTATTTCAAATAATCTGTTGGAGCAGCTCACCCAGAGACGATAGCACTGGCAATTTGAGGGCAGGTGAGTGTTGCCAAATGGGTTTCACTGCTATTGGGATGTTGGAAGTGGGAAAGTAAGGCTTCATGTATTGTCTTAGTTGGACGTCAAAGATTCTATAGCATTCTCCAAAGAACAGCAGAAAGCTCTTGGTGCCTTGGCCAGCATTGTCCCTGCAATCAAAACATCAAGAACTGGAGAACTCCTGGCTCTTCTCTGGAAAATGTGATATTATTTTAAAAGACTTGCAATAAGCTCTGGATCGTGCAGATAGTGCTTGTTCTAATACACTGTCCTCAGGGATTCCTGTATTGGATAGCAAGTAGTTCAATACTTTGACCAGATTTTCAAATTTCAGATGGGCTATCATCCAGCTCCTCGATGTCTGCACTAGTGCATCCTCTTCTGCAAGTGGATAACATGGAGAACAGCCAGCCTACATAGGATATTTGGGTCCAGCAACAGTACTGAGAGAGAAAGCAAACAGATGCTAATTGTGACAGATGGAGCTGAGTGAATCTGCCACATCATTCACAAGTCCTATTCTAGGCCACAAGGAAACTTCCACCTGTGCCAAAGACTGTGAGAAATGCAATCCCAAAATCAGTTTTTGTTCGCATATTAAAAACTTACACCACAATTCATAATAGTAGGTGCAGCACTCCGTCTCTCCACAGCAGTATCCTGTCTCACACCAGTAAGGCTCGTTGTTCACTCCAAAACATAATTCTTTAGCCTGGAAAGATGAGAAAGAGTAATAAACGGCCACAAGTACATCACACGCTAGAAAAGGAAGTAAAAATGTGAAAAATGGTTGCCAATAAAGAGATGTTACCCTGTACATGCAGGCTCATTTTAAAAGCTCAAGCCCATACCTTGATTATATACTCAGCAGGATTTTGAAAAGCCAAAATTTAAAGAAGAATTGAATCCAAATGAAATATGTCTTACACCTTTAACGAGTGGGAGGAACAAAAATTCCAAAAAGTTAATAATCAGTAATTTCAGGACGACAAAGGAATAGTTGAAACTTGCAGACACAAACATTTAAAAGTTCCATATGCCATCATTGTGTGACATCCCAATGGAAGTAACCATTCAAGCACGTTATAACCTAGACATTAGTGGTTGCTTTCATGTGAAGTGACAGGAAATAAAATTGTCAGCATTCTCACTAGAGTGCATCAAGGTACTCTTTGATGCCTCATGTAGGATTGCTGTTCATGTCCAATCTCTCTTGTAGACCATCACACCAAGCACACCCAGTCTCCATTGACCTTCTCACGCCTGAGATTCACAGCCTTGCCATCTTGCCTGACCACCCCTCCCCATCCTCATTTATCTCCACTTCCCATTGCCCTCAGCCATCACTGCTCATTTCTCTTCCAACTGTACTTAGTTATAGATCTGGCCTGGTTTCCACAATACACTGTTGTACTTTTTAACTCCTATTCTCTATCCTTTAGCCCTCTGTTTGCCACAGCACTTCTGTAGTTGTTGATCACCCCAACCAAACCCCCATTAGCGCTAACTCACTCCTCAAAACTTGGTAATTCCCGTGGTAGCCCATGTCCTCATTCTGTGATAACCATGAGCACAGACTGCAGTATATAAACAAATTGTGGAGTGGATGAAGGACAATCTTCTGCCCAATTGCTTTCTGCTTCATTCTCTCAGTAAACCTGGTTTTCCCTGTACACTGTCCTCCAACAGTGAGCTCCTTGTCACAAAGAGGAAGACTACGGTTATTTGCTTCTGCCACATCTCTCCCTTCCTTGAACTCTGCTCTTCCTCTAGTTTCAATCCGACATGCTCTCGTATCCCCTGAACTCAGCTTCCCATGCAACCCATTTCTTCTCTTCTCCAAAATCAACCACCCAATATCTTTTGCTGACTTCCATATCAGTGAATATTGGAAACCATTCTCTCTTATTTGTCTTCACTTTCACCTTTACCATCATAGATCCTCTGTCTTTGTAAACTATTACCACATCTATAACCATTAATAAAGCTGGATAGCATTTCTCCAGCATTTTCTGGCTTTATTTCAGATTTCCAGCATTTTGCTTTAATTATTTTGCATTCTATTCACGCTGACTTTGCAAACCCTGAACTTTGCTGTTACAAATCAATCCACTACTTCCTCAACCTTCCACAGCTTTGCTTCACTTTATCTTCCACTTGATCTGTGCTATTTTCACTTAATGCTTTGCTGGCTGCCATCCCAGATTCCACCCTCCATAAATTCAAGCGCATCCAAAACTCGCTGCGTCTCTTCTAATTTGTACCAATTAATGTTCACACAGTGCCTTGCTGAATTACATTAATTTCTGGGCCGTTGACTTTAAACCCCAAGCCCTTCACTCAACCACCACTGGGTCTATTCAGAACAACTTCGATTATCCAAATGAAAAGGACACTGAGTATTTTGTTCAGATAATGGACTGTGTTTTTGCGGGACCTTGAGATTGGATAATCCGAAATTTGAATAACTGATGTTCAGATAATCAAGGTTGCCCTGCAATCGCCTGCTTTAATGTCAAGTTTTCTCTCAACCTGCACCATCTAATGTCTTGGATCTTGAGACACTTTCCTGCCCAAAGAAAAGCTGTTCTTTAAAGCCACGGCCTTTTGTTTCAACTACTGCATGGCAGTCAGCCTGTCGGTTTTGTCAACAAGTAAAACGTCTATTTGAAAACTCAAGGCTTCAAAAGATCTCACTTGGTGTTTTCCCTCAATCACCTCGTTATTTTTCAACTTACTCTGTGCAAAATTGACATAAATTTACACAAACTTTTGCACCAGTTAAGTGCAAATCATATGTTAGAAGTAGTTCCTGGAAGCTTTTCTGCAAATACAACATGACACGAGCAGCACTCATCAATCGCCATTTGCTGTCTGTAAATTGCAGTTGTTTGCAGGCAAGTTGAACTAGGTCCTTTGGACACAGGTACCCCAACAAGAACTTTTAAAATTGATAAAGTATATTTGAGCGCTACAAAACTGAGTGCTGTACCAGAATATAACCATGAAATGGATCTGCATAAGCTTTGAATATTGTCAGTCATTAAAAACTGGAGGAGGTACATGAGGTGGAGTGGCGACTGTAATGTTCAAACAGCACCTGATTAACACGATGAAATAATGAAAGGAAAAAAAGTTTTCAGATTACGACTGCACAGCACAAAATGGATCCCAGTACATTGTTACTCATCTCAAGGTTATTTTGAAGTCATGATTCCCAAACAATTGATCAACACAATATGTGAATGGAAAGAATCGATAAAGTCTCAAGTTTGTGATGTTTATTTAGTAACTTGCTTGACTGTACATCAATCCAACAGGGATCAAGGGTGAATATATCCTTTTCTCCAGGTGGCAAAGATTCTGGTTTTTTTTAAAGAAAGGTGAAGGAAAATTTCTGCATTTAATGCACGGGACTATATTTTAAAATACTGTTGTTCAGGGGAGTATTTTGACAATTATACACAACAGCAGTTCCCTGTATCTAATTTAAACATCCTTGGTTTATTTTATTAAACAGCAATCTACTTGTAGATTGTCAGAGAGCAAAAGGTCTGTATTATTGGACTTGGAGCACTTCCATTGTGGTTGGGCTCAGCAATTTGCCTTGTTCAAAGTCAGAAATTTGACTAAAGTGACCCATGGCAAGTTCATGGCAGTAATTTGATCTCTAGGGTCTGCTGATGTTCACTAGTCATTAGAACCACGATTAAATTACCACCATCCAATGCTATTTTTAACTTGTCTGATCTCAGGAAGGTGGATTACTGGCTGCAATATCATCCCACTGTTTACTCATTTGCTTTCCTCTTTTTCTCTTCAATTTGTGACCATGCTCTCCTGTAAACCACACAACTGCAGCCATGAATCGGCATCTGGTACCTTACGAAAGGGAGCATAAGCACAATATCTTAACAATAAGATGCATCAGAACATTGTTACTGCCTAAAAAGCACTTCAGAACAAAGCCAGAAACCCATACTAAGGCATTTCCAGCACAGCTAGCTCAGTAGGAAGTTGGAATAAGACCTCTGATCGGCTTCTTTACCCCCATCCAAGAATGCCAAGATCAGTCCAGTCCCTCCGCTAACATCCATGTTTCAATAATGTAAGAAATAGGAGCAGGAGTAGATCACTCTGAGCCAGCAGCTCCATTTCAAAAGATCATGACTGAATTTCTTGCTGATCTCCAATCCCTTGCTTTCCTTAGACTTATCAGCCTCAGGTCGAGAATACATTCACTGACTGAACAATCACCCATCGCAGGAATTCCAGAGATCCAAATCCTCTGAAATGAAGAAATTCTCATCAAGTCCAAAATGGCTGATGTTTTATGTATCAGATTGTGATACCTACAACCAAGAGAAACAGGTTCACAGCATCACTTCTAAGGCTTCCTCAGCACTGAAACGTACAACACTATCTTCTCTCATTCTTTTAGATCCCAGAGAATATAAAGTCTATTCTGCTCCTTTTGTCTCAGCAGTCTGAGGGTCAAAGGATGACTTGCTACCACTTGGGTTTGATTATGCATTGGACTTACCAGCCATATCAGATTCAATCTGCAACCTCCACCACTTAAAAACAGTGGTTACCAAAGCAGATCAGATTTTGTGGTGAGTAATTCTAACTCCCCAAAGCTTATCCACCATCTTTATAAGTTTCGTGGAATACTCTAAGCTGTTCTTGAGTGAAGCTCCAGCAATGCTAAAGAAGATGAACATCATTGAAAATAACACAATTGGCTGCATGAGTACTCCAACTATGACCTTCAATATTCACTTCTGTCACCACTGTTGCACTGGATCTGCAGTGTACACTATCGACATCAAACGATAAGCCTTGTTCAGCAGCAACCACAAATGGCAATCTCTATCTACTGTGTAGGAAACAAAAAGGCAGCACGTGCCTGGGAACACCAAAACCTTAACACATTCACACAATCCCAACACGACACTGAATTCAAATGGCAAAGACTTTTGCTTTACACAGATGTAGAAATTATATTAAAAACGGAGAATTTTATAAATGTGACTCGACTGCAATAGTCCATGACATTCATTACAAATTAGAACATGGTGCGTGAGAAAATCTTTGATGGGAAGCCTAAATCACAGGTCAAACATCTGAAAGTGGACATTAGGTGTGGACAACACAGAAGCCATTGCTTATGGACATGAATTACAGAAACTTGGAGGAGTTAGTAAGCTGTGCAATTCAATTACGCAAAAGTGGAAATGTACTTCAAACGAGTTTGGCTCCCAGCCCAGCATGCGTACACTGTTCTGACACCATGGAAGTTTACAGAAATGCTGAAGTTAAAAATCCACCTTGTCCGCAGGGCAACTTTATACCATTACATGCAGAATGTACTGAGTAGGAACAGTGCTCATTTGGGACATGCTTTAATTTAAGGTTAAGGAAATGTCAAACTTCAAAACCCTCTGAGGAAGAAACTAAGTTTTTCGAACAGACTATTTTCTTTCTAAACTCAAACAAAAGTGAAAGCCGGAAATAAAGTCATTTGCAACTTTTCTTTCAAAGATGGTTGTCTCACTAAAGTGACAACATCCCATCACACGACAAGTAACATAAAATAATAGAACTGAGTGATGTTTGTGACAAATCTAATCCAAGACAGCACAAAGGAGGCCTTTCAGCCCACTTTACCAGCTCTCTATTTGAAACAGCTATCTACTTATTTCACCCCCTCAATTATTTCCTTCTCCAGTATATATTCTTTGTCTCTCCTTTGGAAACAAGTGGGATTCCAGATCACAAAATTACTTTGTAAATAGATTCTCCAAATCTGACTGCTAGTCCTTTCTCTAATTGTCTCCAATCTGTGTCCTCTGGTTACTGATCCTCTTGCCAGTGTAAACAGTTTCTCGCTATTCACCCTCATTAAAGTCCCCACATGTAGTATCTCACATCTCCCTTTCACCTTTTCTCAGAGATAACAATCCTGGCTGTTCGTGTTTCCCCACAAACTGCAAGATGTGGCAGTAGTGCAGTGTCAAGAACTGACCACAATAGTTCTGACCGAAGTCAAAACTACATTGTAAAGGTTTACCACAACTTTCTAGCTTTCGTACGTTGCAAACAGAAAGCTGTTTTGTATTTGCAAATCAGTGCTTTAGTATCAGTCAACCTGGGTCTCCTGGGCTTAGATATTTTGTAAGATTGACTGGTTTAAACAAAAAACTTGTTTGCTTTTGTACTCTGCTGCAATTAATAAAACTCAGGAACTTGTTACAGCCTCAGGAATTAGTGGCCCAAACCTTAAAAGGATGATGATCCACGTTTCTTTCTTTCTGGCCTCTCACCTGTCCCCTACTTTTAAGTGTTCCACAACTGGCAGAAAAACTTGCACCCCTCTTAGATTTCTCCAAAATGTTCTATTCTTTAAACTCACTCTTTAAGATCTTTCTCTTTGGCCCAGCTTCTTTTGCCATTTATTTCCGAGGTCACTTAATGGCTTAATGGTGCTTTTTTGAGTCAAAGTTTCAACTCAGTAGTCTAGGGCTATTTTACCTGAAGCATTGGAGGCTGTGGGGTGACCTTACAGAGGTTTATAAAATCATGACGGGTATGGGTAAGATGAATAGCCAAGGTCTTTTTCCTAGGGTGGGAAAGTAGACAGCATAGGTTTAAAGTGAAAGGGGAAAGTTTAAAGAGGTGACTTTTTCACGCAGAGGGTGGTGTGGGCTGTCAGAGGAAGTGATGCAGGTTGAGACAATTACAACATTTCAAAGGCATCTGGCTGGGTACATGAATAGGAAGGGCTTAGAGGGAAAAAGGGCCTGATGCTGGCAAATGGGACCAGATTAATTGAGGATATTTGTTGGGCATGGATGGGTTAGACCAAAGGGTGCTTTTTTTTTTGATGCTGCACAGCTGTATGACTTCTGTAAAGTCCTTGGAATGAGAAGGCTATTCACTCAAGCCTGCCCCACCATTCTCGAAGTCCATGACTCTGGCTGATCTGACCAGCTTTCAGCCTTTGTGAATTGAGGATATTTGTTGGGCATGGATGGGTTAGACCAAAGGGTGCTTTTTTTTTGATGCTGCACAGCTGTATGACTTCTGTAAAGTCCTTGGAATGAGAGGGCTATTCACTCCTCAAGCCTGCCCCACCATTCTCTAAGTCCATGACTCTGGCTGATGTGACCAGCTTTCAGCCTTTGTGCCAACTCCTCATTGCTCTCAACCTACCTACATTTCAAAAACCTGCCTATCTTTAAGTACTTTAAGCTTCCACAGGAGGGCAGGGGGAAGAGAAAGTCACAGACTTATCCTTTTAGGGAAGAAAACATTCTCTCTCCCCTCGGCTTTAAATCAGTGTCCCCCCCCTCCCCCCTTACTCTGTATCTCAGCAAGTTCGAGATCCCCTCAACAGTGGGAACATCTTCTCAACATCCACCCTTCACAAGAGACACGTATATTTCAGAACCTTTGACTGGGCTGAAAAGGTGCTACAGAAATGCAAGTGGTGATTGCGGCACCCAGTTTTGCAAGTGTCAACTTTCAGCTCGCACTTTTAAAAATCAACTTTGTGGCATCAATCTGCAGACTGGGCTAATTGCTGCTGCTGCTGTGACCCCCCAAAAACAACACAGGACCCAGGAGGGGAAGGATAAGGAGACCCCGAAACCCTCGATCGTCTCTTTCTTCCTGCCTGCCTTTCCCATCCTCCTCCTTTACTAGTCGCGGCCTAGCGCCATGGCCGAAGCCTCGGACTTTTTTGGAGCGCGATGGCCGGCCGGCAGGCACTTCACCTCCCGCCGGGTCGCCAGGCCATACCTCGGCTTGCAGCTCCATCCGCGACGGCCCGACGGGGAAAGCCGGGGAGATAAAGAGGAGGAAACCGACGATCATCTTCGCCATGTTTCGGAGCCGCCTCCGCCGGCGCTCATTGAGGTTCCGTTCAAATTTCCGCCCGAGCCTTCCACCGCACCGCCGGCCATGGGCCCGCCCAAAGGTGGCCGGCACGCTCCGCCAGCCCCGTCCCATTGGATCATCGCGCTGTCAGTCAGGACAGCCACCGCCCTAATAGGCCGGTGCTTTCCCCAACTTGCCAACCGATTGGTGCCTCCACTGTCAATTTGGTACAGCGCCTACGCCGGTATGTCCACATGTTCCACATTCCGTCTGACCATTGGTTCTTGTCCCTGCCAATCAGGAATTGTTTGCCAGACTATTGGTTCGGATGACAGTCCATCAATGTAGTTCACCCGCATTGGGCGGCGGGCATCCAATCTACCACTCTATTGGTCTAGGTGGTTGTCCATCATTGACATCCACACCTCATGGGACAATATCATCTACATAATGGACATCGATTGGTCTATATTGCTGTCACTGAAAGTCGCCCCCGCCTTCACAGCGCGTCCCCGGCTCTGGTTGGCTAATTCCCAGGGTGTGTGGTGCTCAATTGGTCTGATCTCATGCCAATCATTCGGCGGTTGTTCCCACACTTGGGCTTGATGAGTACTGCAATTTATCGGCTCCGGTTCGGGTGAAGTTTGAAAATAAACTTCAACGTAACCTTTTCTCAACATTGAATTCCAACAAAAGGGTGTATCAGGAGACCTGCAAAAGTCCGTTAAAGGACACCTGGCACTGTTTTGAAGAAGTGCTTTGAAATAACTTCACAGAGCCTGGTGCCCCATCACCAAGTCACCCTTTATTTACACTTCATGATTTGGAGAGGCCAGCGTTGAACTGGGGTGGATAAAGTTAAAAATCACACAACACCAGCTTCTCGTCCAACAGGTTTAATTGGAAGCACTAGCTTTCGGAGCACTGCTCCTTCGTCAAGTACTTCAACATATTATCTGGGCTGACACCAATTGTTAAAGTTAACCTGAGAATGTAACTTTTTTTAAAAAAAGGTTTGTGATTTACATCTGAAAGAAGTGAAACTAACATGGTCATTCTAACAGATGAGAGACTTAACAAACAATCAAGGTATATTTCAGTTACAGCACACTGTAAACTTTTGCTATAAATTACATTTGTGTACTCCACAACCACCTGTTGAAGGAGCAGCGCTAGGAAAGCTAATGTTTCCAATTAAACCTGCTGGACTATAACCTGGTATTGTGTGATTTTTAACTTTATTTACACTTACATTGTACTTGACAAAGAGTCACAGAGATGTACAGCACGGAAACAGACTCTTTGGTCCAACTCCTCTGTGCCGAACAGATATGAAAATGTGTTGCTGGAAAAGCGCAGCAGGTCAGGCAGCATCCAGGGAACAGGAGAATCGACGTTTCGGGCATAAGCCCTTCTTCATTCGTCGATTCTCCTGCTCCTTGGATGCTGCCTGACCTGCTGCGCTTTTCCAGCAACACATTTTCAGCTCTGATCTCCAGCATCTGCAGACCTCACTTTCTCGCCGAACAGATATGACCGACTGTGTTTTTCCAGCACCACTCGAATCTTGACGCTATACATTGTTAGTCAGTCACGATCTAACTGCAGGTTATTATAGATTGGCCACTCTTGTAAGTATTTTTCAAACCCCCTTCTACCATGATGATTGGGAAAAATAAAATGGAATTTGGATAAAGATGTCACAATCGCCGGAAGATACAACAAGATACAATTCTTACATGTCACTTTGTCTTATATTATCAAGAGAAAACAACATTGGTGTTAAAACAGAAAATGCTCAGTAGGTTTGGCAGCAACTGTGGTAGGAAAAGAGTTGCTGTGTCAATTCAGATACGGCTTTTCCTCCGAACTAAAGTGGAGGGACTGAATGAAAGTGATGGTATTGACGTTGTTGATGGAGGAGGAGGGGCGAGCGGTCGGGATGGTGTGAATAACTGGAGCACCTTTTGCGAGGGGAAGCATTGTTCAGACTTGGTGGTGCGGCCGGACGGTCTTGCTGGTTGCACAGAAGATGGCGGCGGCGTACTGTTGACGGGAGCGGTGCGACTGAACGGCCCAAGCTTTGAAATCGAGGCGCCCGGAGGCAGCCGCCGTTTGAAGGGGGATTTTGATTTTATTTTGTTTAATTGATTCGGTTTGTCTCGGACACCGCTCGTGGTCATGATTTGGAGGTGTTGGACCGGGGCGGGGACATCCTGATCGCTCGGATCGCGGAGGTGGCAGCACTGTACGCATGCGCCGAGGCGGCTCCTCCCCCCCCTCCCTC
>NC_057751.1:15361334-15368287 GCF_004010195.1 Chiloscyllium plagiosum | reverse complement strand
CCCTCCTCTCCCCCCTCCTTGAAATCCTGCAGTGATTTTCTTGTCTCCTGCCAACTTTTTGGTCTTGGGAATTACAGATGGAGTAAAACCGAATGGCTTTGTTTATTATTTGTCTGAAAGACCCTGGCAGGTTTTGATACCTGTGCTTTGATTTATTTTTTTACCCATTGCAGGTTAACACAAAATGAACGTGCTGAATGAAATTTCCAAGGAGACAGTGGCACGGCCACTGAGCCGGAGCGAAGTGCTGGGGATGCTCTTCCGTCTCACTTTGTTTGGTGCTGCCACATACTTTGGTATCAAATGGATGGTGGATACCATAGATCCGACACGGAGACAGAAGTTGGAGGACAAGAAAAAGGTATGATTGTGAAATATGAGCCACTGTGAACTACTGGTAATCTGTCTGTAGAAATAAAATTGTTCGGGATTGTGATGAGGCGACGAGATCACAAAAGTGTATCTCAAATCTATTTGAGGTTGGTCCATCGTGTCATCATCAGAAGTGTGGTTTAATAGTTTCAATCTCCATCTTGTACGATCACCATGCCCTTCAGAAGAATCATCTCATTGTGATTTCAGAAGTTATTGCTAAGAGAAATATTAATTTGGTGTGGCTGTTGGTTGCACCTGTTGATCAAGGGAATAAAAGGTGTGGGCTGCCATTTCAACAGACATTGCTGGAAAAACATAGTATGTATGGTAGCACCTGGGGGGAGAAAGCAGAGTTTACATCTTGGGTCCACTGACCCATCTTCAGAAGTTGACCCAAAATGTTAACTCTGCTTTGTCACCACAGATGCGGCCAGACCTGCTGTGTTTTCCCAGCAGTTTTGACTTTGGTTTCTGATTCAACTATCCGGAGCTCTTTGTTGCCATTTCAACCCCTCCCTGTCCCTCATTATTTCAATAAATTTGGACACACATTGTATAGTTTATAATGTCCACTGGTGTCATGCTTGACTGCAGCCAACATATGTTATTTGAACTGTTCTCTAGGCAGCAAAGCTAATGAAAAAGATTGGTGTGGAAGGGATCAAGCTTTCAGAACATGAATTGACAATAGCGTCTCATTTGGTGGATCCCAGAACACTGAAGGGGGTGAGTGGTTTCTCCTGATGTCTTTTGACTTATTAAATCAATGACGTGTCATTGGAAAGCGACTGATCTCAGTCCGGTCTGTGCTGTTGCACGTTGCACTCTGAGCTGTTCTGAGTTACAAGCTCACGTCCGGCTTCCATCTCCTAACTCATTGCAGCTGCTGTCAAGGAAAGTGTCAAGTAACAACACAAAGGAAGAAGAGCTGTCTATGGACTTGCTGAGGAGCCTATTTCAACGCAAAGCGTGTTGATGTGCACAAGTTGCTCAAAATCAGCGAAATCCTGTGTTAGAGTGACAGTGAGGGGATAATGGTCCATTGGAAAGGTTTCACTTGAAGAGGCACGCTCTGAACTGTTGTTGACTTTCAGCACTGAAGATGGACTCTGATCCTAGGGCCAGTTGCTGTCAAATCAATATGTAACTATCCTTGTGAGGTTGCAAATACATTCTCGAGGACAAGTTCATGATAAGACTGCCTGTCCGGCATAGTCCTACTGTATGTTTGCTATTACACAGAATGAGGTATTTGTTTGAATCATCTTTTGGGAGTGGAACTAAGCTGTACTTGACTGCGGGTTTTTTGACTCCATCTGTGTTACTCCATCAATACATTTTTTTTTGATTTTTGAGCCCAAAATTTAAATTGGGACAACACTGAAAGAGGACTTCAGGTCAGGTCAGATGTTAAAACATCAGGTTGGATAGGTGGTTTTAAGTGGACACTGAATTTTAGCTCTGAATAACCATCTAGTTTGAGATTGTCAGATGTTAAAATGGAAATCTCTGAAACAATAATCAAACTTGCCCATTCGGTTTGGATGGGGAGAGGCTGAATAGGCTGAGGCTATTTTCCCTGGAATGTCAAAGGCTGAGGGGTGACCTTAGAGAGTATTTTAAAATCATGAGGGGCATGAAGAGGGTAGGGTAGGTAGTCAGTCAAAGCCATTTCCCCAGGATGGGGGTGTCCAAAACGAGAGGGGCAAGATTTAAAAGTGATCGAAGGAGCAACTTTTTCACGCAGAAGGCGGTGCGTGTGTGGATTGAGCTGCCAGAGGATTTGAAAGGCATCTAGACGAGTATATGAACAGGAAGGGTGAAGAAAGCAATGGGCCAAATGCTGGCAAATGGGACAAGATGAATTTAGATGACCTGGTTGGCGTGGATGACTTGGACCAAATGGTCTATTTCCATGCTGTTTCTATGATTCTGTGAATGGAGGCAGAACTGAGTGACCTTGAAGCAATGGAAATATTATATTGACCCAACAATGCAACAAAAGGAAGAGGGTCAGAATCGATGGGTTAGTTGTCTTTTATAGCAATGCTTGTGGGCCAAGAGGAACAGGAATGAGCGTGTTTCCTCCACCTGCAACAACCCAGCCAGCAAATCCTTCCTCTGTCAATTAGACACCCTTCTCCTCCTACTCCACTCCCCCCTCCCAAGAATCACACTCACCCCTCGAACTGAACTAATCAGTTTAGGCTTCTGGTCAATGGCTTCATAAGCACATCAGTCAGGAGACAGGAACTATCCTCCAAGTGAGCCTGACTGTTAATTTCTGCAGATATTCAGGAAATGCATTTGTCTGCGTATCCCAGCTTGCATTATCACCACCACCCTGCCCAACAGAACTCTCTACTAGATGAAAGATGTGATTCAAAAATCCCAAAGCATGACCTGGAAAAAAAATCCTGGCAATTTATACTGTCCTGCCTATTGTCTCCAGTTAAAATAGGTTAAGTGCTCATTCATTGCACTTTCATTTAGATTGCCACATTTGGGTACTTAACCGTCAATGCTCCTTGCCTTTATTTCTTGACCCATTCCAATAGGTGACGTGGCGGGACATTGCTGGGCTGGATGAAGTTATTACTGAATTGCAAGAAACAGTAATTCTCCCATTCCAGAAGAGACACTTATTCCGTGAATCCAAACTCTTGCAGCCACCGAAAGGTGAGGCTCGGTTTGTACTTGAAATCGACTCCGGGTAAGAGCTGACGTGCAATGCCGAGCTTTAGTGATGATGCGTGTGTTTCAGTGTGAGATTGAGTGGTATTTAACAAACAGAACATAGTAACGGCGTTTGAAAATTCTTCAGATACAGCATGGGGTGAAATGCAGTATCAAGCTTTTTCGTAGAATTCCTGCAGTGGAGATAGAGGCTATTTGGCCCTTCGATTCTGCATGGACCCTCTGAAGTGCATCCTACCCAGACCATCTCCAGTTCCCATAGCCTTGAGTTGATCATGGCTAAACCACCGAGCTTGCACATTCTGGAACACTGTGGACAATTTAGCACAGCTGACCCGACCCATCCTGCACATGTTTGGACCGTGGGTGAGGGGGGAAACTGCATCACTCCAGCAGGAGCTGACATGCAGACTCCGCAAAGGCAGTCGCCCAAAGCTGGTATCAAACCTTGGTCCCTGGTGCTGTGAGGCATCAGTGCTAACAACTTCATGCCCTTTGAAACCAAAAATAAAACTTTCTCTACTCTTCTGAACTGCGAGTAAAGTTTCCTCGATACTGTCCCCATCAAACACTCCCAGAACCGGTACAGGATAGAGTTCGATACTGTGCAAAGCTCCCTCTCAAGGTAGTGTCCAGGCAAGGACAGACTTGTTTCTATTTTTCTGACAGCACTATGTTTTTTGAGTGATCAGTGTCTTGGCTTCCACAGCTTTGTGTTTCAACAGCAAGTCTAGTTCCTATCCATGAGTTTGGAAAATCTCCCTAAAACACAAAATGAAAGATCTACCAGTGTCAGAACAGTGCAAAGCTACATGATTCTGTAGCAAATGGTTGTGCTTGAAGACCATCAAACTGAAACATTGGCTGATTTTCTTGTTCACATCCTGACTGTCCATCCACATTGGATTTCATGTCGGATCCTTCTTTGTCTGGCTACATACAGGTGTGTTGCTGTATGGCCCTCCTGGTTGTGGGAAGACCCTCATTGCTAAAGCTACGGCAAATGTCTCCGGCTGCCATTTCATCAACATGCAGGCCTCCACATTAACTGATAAATGGTATGGAGAGTCGCAGAAGCTGACAGCTGCCGTCTTCTCTTTGGCTGCAAAAATTGAGCCTTGTATTGTCTTCATCGATGAAATAGGTAGGTACTGACTCGCTAGAGACTGGTTACTCATCAAGAACATTTTTCCCAAGGATCTGACAGAAAGGGGTATCTGTTGTTACATGTATAAACCACTTTTTTACCTCTTTGATTTGATTTAAGCCTGAAACTCTTGGTCATCTGTTAGTCAGAGTTATCTCTTGCGCACCCAAGCAGAGAAACGTTGTGCTGTGTGGTGCACAGATTATTGAAGGGGGCAGGGAAGTTGAGAAAGCACTTATTGAAGAATATGGGATCGGACACTTTATAATAGGGGAATGGAGTACAGAAGCAAGGGATTTATTACAACGCCGTGTGAAACACTGGTTTGACAGCAACTGGAGCATCTTGTTCATTTCTGGGCATCACACATTAGGAAAGGGCATGATAGTCATTTGGACAGGACGTTGAAAGAATTCAGGAGAATTGTTCCAAAGACTTGCATTTATCAAGAAGATCTTAATGTAGAAGCAGGCCGTTCGGCCCATTGAGTCCTCTCTCCTATTCATGCAGATCGTGGCTGAACTGATTATCCTGGGACTCCACTTTCCTGCCTTTTCCCCATAACCTTTTTCTAATTAAAAAATGTCTGTCTCCGCCTTGAGTGTACTTAATAACCCAACCTTGACAGCCCTTCATGGTCAAGGATTCCACTGATTCACTCCTCTCTGAGAAGAAATTACCCCTCACCTCTGTGTTGAGTGGGCACCTCCTCACTCTGAGATTACACCCTCTGGTCTGAGACTCTCCCACAAGAGGAAACAACCTCTCCGCATCTATACTGTCAAGGCCCTGAAGAATCTTGTGTTTAAACAAGGTCGCCTCACATTCTTCTAAACTCTTGAGTACAGGCCAACCTACTGACCCTCTCCTCCTCCTGGTATCAACCTAGTGAACCTTTATCAGGTCTGACTCCAATGCTGGTAGATGCCCAAAACTGTTCTCAGTATTCCAGCTATGACTCGTGCCTTGTATAATTTTAGCAGGACTTCCCTATTTTTACTCTCAATCCTCTTTACAGGGTTGGAGAACTTCAGACAGCCTCCTTGGTGAGGTTAAAGCTGAGAGCAGATTTAATCGATGTGCTCAAAACCATGAGTTTGGAGAAAGTTGATAAAAAGAAACTATTGGTGGATGGATGGAAATGGGACACTGGCAGAAAGAAAGGCCAATAATTTTAAATCAATGTCTTAGAGTCATAGAGATGTACAGCACAGAAACAGACCCTTCCGTCCAACCCGTCCATGCCGACCAGATATCCCAACCTAATCTAGTGCCACCTGCCAGCACCTGGCCCATCTCCCTCCAAACCCTTCCTATTCACATACCCACCCAGATGCCTCTTAAATGTTGCAATTGTACCAGCCTCCACCACTTCCTCTGGCAGCTCATTCCATACACGTACCACCCTCTGTGTGAGAAAGTTGCCCCTTTTATATCTTTCTCGTCTCGCCCTAACCCTATGCTCTTCTACTTCCGGTTTCCCCCACCCCAGGGAAAAGATTTTGTCTGTTTATCCTATTCATGCCCCTCGTGATTTTATAAACCTCTCTAAGGTCCTTCCTCAACCTCCGACGCTCCTGGGAAAACAACCCCAGCCTGTTCAGCTTCTCCCGATAGCTCAAACCCTCCAGTCCTGGCAACATCCTTGTAAATCTTTTCAAGTTTCCCAACATCTTTCCGACAGGAAGGAGACCAGAATTGCACGCAATACTCCAACAGTGGCCGAACCAATGTCCTGTACAGCCGCAACATGACCTCCCAACTCCTGTACTCAATACTCTGACCAATAAAGGAAAGCACAACCAAATGTGCATGAAGCTAATGAAATGTGCTGCCTAAGAATGTGGTGGAGGCAGATTTGGTCAGGAATTTCGAAAGAGAATTGGATAATTATCTGGAGAGAGCCGATTTGCAGCATTGCCGTGGGGAGAAGGCAGAGAATTGTTGTGGGCTAAATGGGCATCTCCATGTGCTGTAACCAGTCAATGATTCTAAAGAACTGTGGATGCTGTAAATCGGAAACAAAAACAGAACTTGCTGAAAAAAGCTCTGGCAGCATCTGCGGAGAGAAAGCAGAGTTAACAGTTTGGGTCGAATGATCCTTCCTCAGTGATTCTACATCACTCAAACCTGTCCAAAAGGTTAGTACCACAAGGCTTGTTAACCTGGCTAATGTGTAACCACTTCACAATCTGGCTTTTTTAACCCTTTGCTTCACGCCAGTCTGTATACCTTTGATCTTCACCATTGTCAGATTCCTTTCTGCGGAACCGCTCCTGTAGTGACCATGAGGCAACAGCCATGATGAAAGCACAGTTCATGAGCCTGTGGGATGGATTGAGCACTGACGCAGATTGCCAGGTAGATGGGGTTCTGCCTGAAACCAACAGGTTAAGAGGTAAAACTTTGAACATAGATAAAGCAGTGTGGAATATCTGTATTCCTTATCACAGACAACAGTAAAATGGTACTTCCATCAAAGTGAATGAGAAAGGAAGTGCACCCAATGATTTGATTAGAAGTTAATTATTTCAAATCTTGCACAATCAATTCAATTGTTCAATTTCTACCTCTGACGACCCCTTCTCCCGCCTCCAACACACCCCATCCACCTGGACACCCCGTGCTGGCCTCCGACCTGCCCTCGACCTCTTCATAGCAAACTGCCGCCGCGATATTAACCGCCACCTGAACTCCCCCACCCCTCTCACCCACTCCAACCTCTCACCCTCGG
>NC_057751.1:15319855-15359784 GCF_004010195.1 Chiloscyllium plagiosum | reverse complement strand
GCCTGCTGGACAAACTTTCCTCATTCCTGAAGAAGGGCTTATGCCCGAAACGTCGATTCTCCTGTTCCCTGGATGCTGCCTGACCTGCTGCGCTTTTCCAGCAATACATTTTCAGCTCAATTGCTCTTATCCAGACTGTATTGCAAGCAGGGTTAAGAAACTTTAGTACAATTGGATACAGCACTGACTATAAAGGAATGTCCAACCAGTAAAAGCATTCACATTCATTTCTCTTAATTAGCAAGATACACATTTCCCAGTTTCTCAGAGGGTAAATGTAGTAAATCTCACAGCCTTCAATTTCCTGTTTTTGTGCTTGACGTGTGGCCTTAAGTTCCTGTTTTCCGTAGGTGATTGTGATGGGCGCTACAAACAGACCTCAGGATGTAGATCCGGCCATCTTGAGAAGGATGCCCAGTACGTTCCATGTGGACCTGCCCGTGAGTGTTTGGCAGTACATTCTTGAGCTGTTGTGATGTCGTCATTGTTACGGGCATAGTTGGATATGTATACCATTGTTCTATGGTTGCAACGTAACAAATCTTCCGGTTACCAAGTTGACCATTTAAATACCACATGTGGCAGGTTTTAACAACAATATCAATGTCAATTCGGTTTCTTAATAAACACCGGTTATTGTTTTATTCGCAAAGCAAAACATATTCGATGAAAATGCTGTAGTTGATTTAAAATACGCACTCGCTAATGTAGAAATGCAATTCCTTGTCAATATCCCCAAAAGTCAGGTACGTACATGCACCCATACTCTCTGTGGCTGTCTCAGGAAAAGAAGAGAAAAATAGATTTCTCTGCAGGTTTGCTTTCTGCAAAAGAACATTTCAACCAATAGGTCATCCTTTAAAGCAAAAAGAAGCCTAGAATATTCTCTGTTGCTGTGATGTTCTGGCATATGTGGGCAAGATATTAATAATATAAGGTTCTTTCACTGCCCAAATCTGTTATCTTTGTGATCATTTATTGAATTTTCAAATGCAGGTTATAAATACTGCAATCGACCAGGTCACATTTTCAGAATCCAAGACAAAACCTTCATTGTTAGAAGTGATTGCATGATTGAACAGTCCTTGCTGGGCAATTGAGACTGCCAATAGGTACACTAGCAACCAACTTAAGATTAAAAAGCTCATTTACGATCATTAAAAGCAACATAAATTCATTGGCATTCTCTGCAAAAGAAAAGCAATCTGTTCAAACCTTGTACCCGATTTCCAAGAAGCCTTTGTGGGATGTTTTCAATGCTATAGTTTCCCAATGCTTTAAGTCACAATACCTCAGCCATTACAATCGACTTGCCAAACAATCTTTTGTCTCCTCATTGTGAAATTCAATTGAAATTTGGCTTTCTTGTGTCATTTTAGTGAGTGCAAGAATTAAAGTATTGGTAACATCTCTGTCTCTACAGCAACATTTTAAGTAATCATTTCTATGTAATCCCCCAGAGGCAGCGACAGCGGCATGAGATTCTGAAGTTGATCCTTTCTGGTGAGCGTGTACGTGTCTCATTCTTCTCCCTTGCTTTAAGCTGTTACCCACGGCAATTTCTGATGTAATTTGGAGGTGTTTATTGATTAGCCTTTTCTCTCTGTTTAAAATGTTCCTTCCAGTTAAACAGTGATGTGAGACTGAAAGAAATAGCAGAGAAAACGGCCGGTTACTCAGGCAGTGACCTACGGGAGCTTTGCCGAGAAGCAGCCTTGCACCGGCTCCGTGACTTTGTTCGGAAGGAGCAAATGCATTGCATTGAGAGACAGCTGCAGGCGGATGACTACAAGGAAAGGTACTTTGCATTGCTGTGCCTTTGTTATGTTTGACAATATTTGCACTTTATATGCAAAGCTTTATCCCACTGTGTGAAAGTTGACGAGTGAAAGGGAGATAAAGTGGAGTAAAGATAAGGGAACGTGTCCCTTCGTAGGAAAACATAGGCAACTTGTGCCGATGTCTCTGGACAATCACTGGATAAGAAGAAAACAATTCAAATGTGAGACAGCATCTGTTCCCAGGTTAAGACTTTTCTTTCCCTTCACAGTCAAGACTTAGCCCCGGCTTAGACGGAGCCGAGGCACATGAAGACTTGCAGTGGAATAAGGCCAAAAATTAACTAGTACCTATTGTTATGAAGGTGTACGTACCTTTAAGAGAGTTGAAAAGCTAGCACGGACTGACAAAGCACAGCGAGTCATCAACAAGGTAACGATGTAACACTTGGTCGAAACACATAGCAGATGGGTTGCCATGAAACCAAAATAAATTCAAGTTCGGCCAATCAATTTAAATTCTGGTCCAAGATACTAAAATCCAATCAAATTTGAATTTAGTATGTTGATAATATGAAAATTAATGAAATGTTCCGATGTTTTGTGGTATAAAACCAGGCATTTTGAACAGTTGGGGGGGGGGGAAGAACTGACAAAGACCAACAAATGTAGACTGCTAGCAGAAGAGCTGTCTGAAAGGTACCCTGTCTGTGGGGAGTTTGTGCAGCAGAACATTGAGGCCAACCGGGAGAGAATCTACAGAGGAAAATCTACAAAGGAGAATGGGCAAAGCTGACTAGTTTTGAAACGTAATTTATTTTGTTTGTTTGTAAATATTAATCGGGATTTTTTTTAATCAGACTCGCATTGTAGAGTGGGAGGTGAAAGATAGGTTTAAGAGAAAGGAATTGGAAACCGTTGTTGCTTTTAATTTCTTCTGTTGGACTTTGAAGAATAATGTTGTTAATTTTTATTTTAAATAGTGACCTCTGGTATCGTTCTTTGCCTCTTCTAACGGATTACGGCACAAGGTGAATATTTTCTGTGTGGCTGGTTTAAATTAGCAGAGAGGTTTACCCTGTGTCATAACACTACGGAGCCATTGCCCAATGATGGGGTTGAGGAGATGAGAAAAGATTTTTCAGATCGGGAGACGGTGATGTACAATAAACCTGTTCGAAAAGACAGCACTGAAAGATGAATCACCTTAGAATGATTGGGCTGCAATGTGAAGCAGCCATCAATGTTCAGTCTGAATTGGTATATTTGTATGGGAGGATAATCTGATGCCTACTTTGTTTCTTTTCAAAGCTCCACTGATGAGGGTCTCCGAGCAATCACTCAGACAGACCTCTACCTGGCCTTGGAGAAGTTGAAAGAATCAAAGGCAGGAACTAATGTTCTGATGCTGCAAGACACTCCTCTGGACTGAACGGAGCACATAAGGAGCGACACTGAACAATGGGTTTTACACGTGCAAGTCGCTTTCTTTTGTTTTCGAGGCAATTCCGTTGACTTCTACATAATCCAGTTCACTTTCACAACTGGTCTATTCTTCCCTTGTGAAATTGGACTCTGAAGAGATGCTGAGCAACCAACAGCCCTCCTTTCTTTCTGGCGATCAGACACCCCCACTACTGGCTTCATGAGAAGTAGTGTGATGTGCGCTGACAGTGAAGTGACTCAACCTCGTGCAAAACCTCATTTGGCCTCGGATGTGTCGAAAAGACTGGCAGTTGTTGTCTCACCTCGCATTTCAGTAGAGAGCTGTTAAGTAGCTAGAAGTGAGGTTGGCTGAGCTATGTTTTCCGATCCGGTCTCCTTTCCAGCAGTGCTGCCAATGCCATCTACTGTCTTACCAAATGTGATCTTTTCTCAGTGGCTGAGCTGGGGTATTGCGTACCGTCAAGCTATTTTGATGCTGGATAGGTGATACAGCATGGCCAAGACTGTATAATAGGAGCAGGAAGCCTGCACTATTGCTTCCCTATCTAATTCCCCAACCCAAGTGGCGATGTTGGAGAGGGGCAGAGCCGGATGTGGTGGAGCTTAACATTATTGAAATGGGCGTTTTGTTCCAGGTGCTGTGTCAAGGCCAACGCGCCCCCCCCATGGCACTGTTGTGGCCTGTCTTAAAAGAGCAGCAGGAACGTCTGTGTCCCTGGCCAGCGTTCCTCTCCTGATCAATATCACAAAAGTTGTAATTTATCTTGCTACTGTTCAGGAGTTACTGTTGTCTGAAAAGTGGCTGGTTTTGCAATCTCCACTGATTGGAGCATTTCAATAGAGCATTAGCTTAACTCACTGGAAAGTGCTTTCTTTTTGCATTCCAAGCTGAGAGTTTGACATGGCAGAGGCATGAGCACACCATTCAGGCTGGCACCTTTGTTCACTGCTGAAGGAGTGCTGCCCTGTTGAATGTGCAATCTTGTACACAGGGTGTTCAAACCAAAGCCTTGTCTGTCCTTTGTGGATAGATGCTATAGATCTATCAGCAGTATTCACAGAAGGCGAACTGTTCTCCTAGATAAAATGATCTTTTTCCATTTGTCATCACAAATTAGTGGGCAAATTAGCTGCTATGTTTCTTACATTCCAGCAATAACTATGCTTCATTTGGTTGGAAAGCACTTTTGGATGTTAGTTCAATTGAAATGCATCTCCTATCTACTAACAGAAATTAATTTATCAGTTCCATTTATTTTCCTCTTTGATCACTTCATGAGGAATTACCAACTACTTCTGTGTTTCCAACTTCACCTTTTTGTTTATAGCTGTCTGTATAATACAACGTGTGGCTCAGTTTCTCAGACTGCTGATCAGACTGGTATGTGGTTCAGTCCTTTTGGGGTGTATTCACGATCAATCTCCTCCTACCTATAGTGGGGTTGTGGTTTGGACCTTTTGGCAGAGACTGAAGGTGGAGAAGAAGAGCATTTACCTGACAAACCCCATCCTGACTTTAAAGATCTCCATCAGTTCACCTCTCAGTCTTCCCTTTTTTCCAGAGAGGATGCCCTCTCAATTCTTGAATGTTTTTTAAATGTTGTTGAGTACATCTGTGTTTTGTTTGTAATGTGGAAACCTGAACTTTGTACAGCACTCTGTGTGATATAACCAAGATTCTGAATGAGTTCATCATAACTAACCTGTTTTTGAATTAGATTTCTCTGAACTTTGTCATCCTGTGTTTGCACTTTTGATGATTTTTGAACCTGTGTACCTAGTTCCCTTTTATACCTTTTATGCTGTTCCAACGACTCTCTTTTTCTCAGGATTTCTCCTGTCAGAATGGTGCCCCTCCAATTTGCATAGTCAGCCCAAATCTCATTCTGTTAGCTCACAAGAAAAAGGGTGGCTAATTTGCTGGGTAATTGGAGAGTGACCACGAATGCAGCTCGTGTCAGCATCTTGATTAGGGCTCAGTGATGAATAGTCATGCAGTTATCCGCATCTTTGATTTCCCTAAGTGGTCTCACCTGAGCACTGAATGGATAAACCTCATTTCCTTTTCTTCAGTCTCTGACAGTCACATTAAAGTCATGGTTTGAACTGGGAAAACCTGATGTTAGGACCGCTATCTGGGTGTGCACGTAAAATAGGTCGGAAAGTGGTGTGGGTGTTAACAATGGGGCACTAATGAAATAATGAATCATAATAGGTTAAATTACCTTTCTCATCTGGATCAGTTATGTGATTTAAAGGGTTAAACTGCAGTTTCAATAAATCTCTGCAAACTTTAACTCTTGAATCTGTGCTCTGAGATACGCTTGTTCAGCCCTCATGACAAAAAACATTCTGGTAATTTATAATGAAATAAAAACTGGAATTAATTTTTTTTTTTTGCCAGAGCAAAACCCATGCATGAGGGTTCGTTTTTAGCAGGTCTTCAGTCACGTGCTGTAGCCAGCAGCATGACCAAGTTGTGCCACTCTCAACTAAATGGAAGAAAAGCTGTTAACCAGTTCAGAAAACCTGAGTGAGTCTGATACGACAAGGCCAAATATGAAAGAAAGATTACATCTTACAGCCTAATTTTATATCGAGTTACTTTGTCATTAACATTTTTACTGTACTGTCTTGTAATTTGGGTTTTCAAATTTCGAACAAATCCTTAACCGAAATTCTGTGACCCCCACGTAATTCTCTGAAGATCCAACTTTATGATGAGAAGTTGGTATCGATGAGAATGTTCACTTAATATCTTCATAAGCAATTACTAGCTAACTTTATTTAAAGAGAAGAGTGTTCATTTGTGATGTGGTCAAGTCAAAGAAATGTTGGCTACTTGGTGGGGAGTGCAGGGAAAGAAAGTCTGTTCAGCATAATTCAGTGTGTCAATATTTTTCAATCACTTCCCCTGACTTGAGGTTTTTGCAGACGCGAGCAGATTTTGATGCAGCTGAAAACGGGAGACAAAAAGACGAAAATTAGTGCTCCTGGTGTTGTGAATGATCCTCCAATATTGCACTGTTTGGGGTGAAAGCCATGCATCTCTGCAATGATGTGCACATGTTGCAGAAGTTGAGTAGAAACATTTATTGCCAGTGTTGATTTATTGTTTAAACATGCTTATAATTTAGTGATTTTTTTTTAGCTCAGGTTGATGATAAGTATATAAGTTAGGTCGCTGAGCCTGATGGCTTTCAAACATTTTGTCACCCATGCTAGGTAACATCTCCGGCTTCACTGGAGACACTCCATGATGATGTTACCTAGTATGGTGATGAAATGTCTGAAAACAAACCTTCAAGCTCAGCGAGCTAACCTACGAATGTTTATAATTTGCTATCATTGACAATAGCTGGGAAAGGAAATGTTGTTTTGGCTGTTTTGTTATGAACGTTCCGTAGTTTACCATGTTTTCCATTAAATTATTTGTGTGAAATATTGTTACGAAATAAACAGAGCTCAGTTTTGTTGTTTAAGTCATTTCAATTTTAAACCAATGTGGTGGAAATGCTCATCATCTGCAGAGGAAGGAACAGAATTGAGGTTTTAAATCCAATATTATTCTTCTGAAGAAGCATCAACTCTGTTTGTTGCTCCGCAGACGGTGCCAGATCTGTGGGGGAATTTCCAGCACATTTTGTTGTTATTTCAGATCTCCAGCATCTGCAGTCTTTTGCTTTGAGATTATCCAGGGTGTGTGGCTTGTGGTAATCTGAAGGCAGTGTTATGCTGTGGAACAAGAAGTGTGTTGTTTTGTTGCTAACCTAACATGTTTGTTTTTCAGGCCATATGCTTAACTGCTGTGAACAAGTGTGGTCTATGTGCCATGGGGTCAATTGAAGAATGTTAATTTTCCATGAGAACTTGTAAATCCATGTTGTCAAGATAGATATTTCTTGCTGACTTTGTATTTCTTATACTTTATGAAAGGAATTTGAATAGTTACATGTCTAACAACATGTGGCAATCAAAATAAAATGTAGATAGGCTGGAAGAACACCGTAAGCCAGGCAGCATTAGGCGATGGACAAGTCCATGTTTCAGGTGCTTATACCCAAAACGTTGACTTCTCCACCTCCCTGATGCTGTCTGGTTTGCTGTGTTCTCCAGCCTTCTGCCTGTTTAGTTTGGATTCCAGCATCTGCAGTTTTTTTTGTCTCTAATCAAAATACAATGTCTGAGAATGCTTAACACAGTATCAAATAAATCCTGTTTTTTTTTGAGAGTTTGAGCCCAAAAGTAATAAATCAGGACAGTAGGCCTGATGTTGTAGGGTTTTAGTCGTGTCTTCAAAGAGCGAAGAGAGAGAGAAAGGTGGAGAGGTTCAGGAGAGTTTATTACCAGGGCATCTTAAGCTGCCAGTGATGGACCAATTAGAATCTGGCATGTGCAGAAGGCCAGAGTTGGAGGAATGTGAATATCTTGGAACATTGTGAGGTTGGAGGAAATTACATTGATGTGTGAGGGGTTTGAGAGGACCATGAAGGTATTATTTGGATGGCAATACATTGGCTAAGGGGAAGACTCGATGAGGCCTGGGTATCCTTGCACACCAGTTGCTGTAAGTAAGCGTGCGGGTACTGCAGGTGGTGAAAAAAGGCAAATGATATTTAGGCCTTCAAAATGAGACCATTTCAGTGCAGAAGCAGCAATGTCTTAGTGCAATTGTGCAGGGCTCTGGTGAGACCACACAGGTAGGATTGTGTAGGAGTATTCTGTGCAGTTTTGATCTCTTTATTAGACATTCTGGCTATTGGGACAGTGAAGTGAAGGTCTACCAGACTGATTTCTTGGATGGTAGGATTGATGTATGAAGAGAGACAACACTGGTTAGTGCTACGTTCACTGGAGCTTAAAAGCATCTGATGCACACATGGGCGTTCCAGTTCAGGATTCTCGAAAGGTTACCATGCAGGTTAACAAGCAGTTAGGGAGAGAAATGTAATCTTAACATTGATTTCGAGAGGTCAAGAATACAAGCCTAGAGCTGTGCTGCTGGGGCTGTAAAACCTCTGATCAGACCACAATTTGGCACAGTGTGAGCAGTTTTGGGCCCCGTGTCTCAGGAAGGGTGTGCTGGCATTAGAAGGGGTCAACAGGAATTTTACAATGAACGATTTGTCAAATAAGGAGCAGTTGAGTATTCTGGGTTTGTGCTCTGTGGAGTTTAGAAAGATGAGGGAGGATATGATCGAAAATGTACAGAACACGAAAGGCCTGATAGAGTGGATGTGGAGAAGATATTTCCACTGGTAGGAGAAACTCGAACCCAAGGGCACAGCCTTTGCGTAAAGGGACAATTGTTTCGAGCTAAGATAATGAATATATTTTTACCCAGAGGTGATTCATCTGTGGGACTCATTGCTGCAGAAGGCGATGGAGGTGAAGTCATCAAGTGTATTTAAGACAAGGTGGGGGTTTTTTTTGATTGATATGGGGATCATATTGGTTTGGGAGAAGGCAGGAGAACAGGGTTGAGAAATATATCAGCTGTGATTGAATAGTGGAGCAGATTAATTCTGTTCCGATATCTCATGATCTTAATAATGAGGAGGAATCTTGTAGACGCCGATTAAAATTCTACGCTCTAGACCAGTTTAACGCAGGAAGGATGTTCTTCGTGACCAGAGAATCCAGAACCAGGGGACACAGTCTAAGGATACAAGGTAGGCCATTTAGGACTTTGATATGAAATATCTGCACCGAGAGTGCGGTGAACTTGTGGAATTTTTTATCATACAATGCAGTTGAGGTCAAAACTTCTGAATGTTTTCAAGAAGGAGTGAGATCTAGCTCTTGTGGCTAAAGAGATCAAAGGGTACCGGGCAAAAATGGTACAGGGTACTGAGCTGGATAATTGGCCATAATCATCGAATGGTGAGGCAGACTCAAAGGACTAAATAGACTTCCCCATTTTCTTTGTTTCAATGTTTGAATAGTAGATGGTGCTTTTCCATGCTCAAGCATTTCAGCTGGAATTGTTCGTTGCTGTGTCACTTAGCTTATTATGAAAGAGATCCTTTTGAGCTTGAGTAATGAGGATTCTTTGGGTCTAATTTAAGCAGGACAGGGAAATTGAGGACAGCATAAACTACAGAGTGGGAACGGAGTCATACAGCCCAATATGTCAGTGCCCAGCTGGTTTCCTCAATGGAATTTGTTCCATTTGCCTATATTTGGCCCATATCCCTGTAAACCTTACCTATCCATGTACCTGTCCAAATGTCTGTTGTAATTGTCCTCACCACCTCCACTTAGTTTGGCAGGTTATTCCATATGTGCACTATCCTCTAAGGAAAAAGTTGCTCCTCAGGTCTGTTTTAAATCTTTCCCCTTTCATCTTAAACCTATGCCCTCTAGACTTGTTCTCCCCTACCCTGGGGGTAAGACCTCCGCTATTCACCTTATCTCTCCACTCATGATTTTATAAACTTCTTCTATAAGGTCACCCCTCAGTCTCCAACACTCCAGTGAAAAGAGTCTCAGGTTCTCATCTCTGACGTCCTTGTAAATATGTTTTGCATCCTTCCCGGTTTAATAACATCCTTCGTACAGCAGGGCAACCAGAATTGGCTGCAGTATTCCAAATGCGGCCTCATTAATGTCTTGTGCAGCCATGACATAACGTATTAGAAATGTCAGAATGCTGAGCCCAGCAGAACGTTAGTTGGTGGGTACGTCACCACCTGCCAATGTCAGAAGGGGCAACTTGAGTGATGATCAAGCCCACTTACACCAGGGATTCCAACAGTTTTACTTCCTTGACATAGATTGAGTGTTCATTGGTGCAGAATCTCCTTGTCTTGGCACAACGGTCTTGCTACCTGTTAGATTTGTGCAGTGTTCTAGCTGGTCTGGTGTTTTACATCAGGTCGCAAGTTGTTGATAATCTGTATGCATTGCAGAGGGAACCTGGACTTGATCCTGACTGGAGCAAAGGCCACGTCATGCAGAAGGTAAGTGCCCTTTTGCATAAACTTGATCTATGAGATCTCCTGTACTGGCCTGAGGGCAACCTTTGAACTGTGGCTTGCCTCTCCCAGCTGTGGGTTGAAGCTCTTAAATAACAATGCACCTACCAACATGAAGGTTGGACAGGGTTGTGGAGCAGTGTGGTGTAAAATTCCAAGCAGTGGAATGTGGTGAAACGGTTACTTGCCTCTCCCAGCTGTGGGTTGAAGCTCTTAAATAACAATGCACCTACCAACATGAAGGTTGGACAGGGTTGTGGAGCAGTCAGAAGTGAGGTTGGTTGGTTCGTTCCCATCTCAATTTCTGAAATAACGTCCTGTAGTTTTGGCAGCTCTTGTTTTTGAAGAAATGGCTTTATTGTTTTGACTTCATGAACGAAAGATTGAATGCGCTTCAAGGACAGAGTCAGTCAGTTCCATCAGGAACTTGATTTAAAATTCTTTATTGGCTGCAAAATTATGTGACAACTTTCACACTTGATTTAAATTGTATATGCTGTTGGCTCATGAATAAGTGAGAGTTGGCATTTGTATGAGTGAGGAATTGTGGAATTTATAGAAAGCATAAGGTTCTTTGCATCTCTGATTTTTCAGGTCTGCTCAGAAGTGAAGATGAATTATTCTGGTTTTTGAAATGAAAACTTGGGCCTGGTTAGAAAGCAATCAACAGTAAAGTTTATCAGTTTCTGTTTATCACAGAACCTTGTACATAGTTGTTGCAATGCATTTCAGAAACAGAATTGAAAAGAGGTTATGTATCTGCAGAGAGGAAAATAATTCAGTTGGTGGGGGGGGGGGGAGTGGGGTGGGGGTGTTTGGTGGCCATTCCTGAAACAATGGCTTTGGTCTTGAAAATGTTGAATTGACTGAAATTATGGTTCATTTAAGACTTCTCCAGGATTGAATTCTCGGAGCAGGTGAAGGATTCAGGGATGTGGTTTGAGATTGCCACAAGTCACAGTCAAGGCAATGAACGTAGGCTGTGAGAGATGGCAAGGCTCGATGAACCGCCTGTGCGTGTGGATGGGAGAGTTTGTGAGAAAAGAGGTTGAAAGAGGTAATTAAATGCCTAGTACAGAGGTTTTGGCAGAGCTGTGCTGGACGTTTACATGCCTGTCAGGGAAGAGCTGTACGTCACTAACCAAGAGAACCCCATTCCAGTCCTTGGTAAAGTCGGTGCAGGAGACGACCTGAATCACAATCTGACCAATTGCGGAGAGATGCATTGAGAGGCAGTTCTTAATCCACGGGCAAAATTTGAGGAAGCACTGACTGGTCGAGTGAATGGAACGACAAGACAGTTGTTGGGGTTAGATTCCACCAGGTGGATGGGATGGGAAGGTTGGTAACAGAGCAGGGTGGGGCGAAGAAATACCAGTCACTTCTTTGGTGCATCCGTTGCAAAGTGAAATACAACAGAGAGAGCACTGTTGGTTTTTCTCATGGATTTCAAGCCTGGGCAGGAGATGGGAATGGGAGCAAATTGGGCAGGCAAAGTCCTGAAAATATATTAAAAGAACTGTTGTCATGACAGGATGACTGAAGGTGGGTGAGATTAGAACGAATTTAGCAGCTGGGCGTTGAAGAAAAGAAAAAGGGCGATAACAGTAATGGGTTCAGATCTGGAGAGTTCAATGAAAGCTGACCATGTAAGTTGACCGAGCAGGTTGCATTGACGTAGCTACTGGAAAAGAAATTATTCACGTCATAAATATAAGATCTTCTCTTCAGTGCCTTTATGGGTGAATATTCATTGTTGATTCCAAAGAACTAATTATGGTGCCTTCTCATCCCTTTCTTGCTCTGTTTCCTCGGAAACCATCTGAGGACCTGTCCTTGACCCACTTCTCTTTTTCACTTACCTACTGCCTGTCAGTACCATTATCCGCAAATACATTTTCCATATCTAAGCTGAAGATGCTCACTCTCTGACAGAATAACTTCTTGTGACCTCTCTCTTGCCCCGATTAGCACTGCTTATCTGGCCTCTGAGGCAGGATGAGCAGAAATATCTGTAATCCAATAATAGGAAGACCAAAGCTGTTGTCTTCAGTCACCATCGCAAGCTCTGTTTCCTTGTCATTGACTTCTTTGGCGGTTGGAGCTTAACAAAACCTTTCCCAGCTTTGGTATCAGATTTGACCTGAGGATGAATTTCCAACCACTTAGCTGTGTCGTCACTAAGAGAACCTATTTCCATTTTTCTTTAACATCACATGTTTCTGACCCTGCCTCAGTCTGACTACTGCTTAAATTCTTGTTATGGGGGCAAAAACATATATGTTCATTTTAAAATAGAAAGTGTTTTCTGAATTTTGAAGTAAACTTGAAGTGCAGGCTCAACTGCCTGAATGGAAAGGCTGGGAGACAAACTGTTCCAAAATGGATGCATTGTAGAAAATGGCTGTTAAATGGATACCTGAGTCTTAGTTGCTGTTTTGACAACAATCCGAATTTAGCCAGTAAGTTTAAATTATGCCCAGGATTCTCAAACCCAATTGAGTTTTGCTTCTGGGCATCAAAACAATAAATTCAATGTGTCATGGGCATATATAAAAGACATTGGCTTTTTTTTTAAACTTGGTGAGAGAGCAACTACCTTTGAGCAGCTGCTGTAAAGCCAAAGAGCTAACTGCCCATCCACTATCTTGCTCTCAAAGAAATTAGAAGCCACTCTCTATCGAAAGAGGTACCTTTTCATGTAAAACATACTCTCAGTCAAAGAAAGAAAGATGACCACTCTGGGAGATCAGCAGTCCGAAGATTTGAAGACAACGGAGAAGACAGAGACTGTATGGTCTTGAGATGAAGTTAATGTAATGATTAATAAGTGTGCAATTGGAACAGCACCTTTTTTTAAAAAAATAAAGTTGGAGGCAGATAGTAAGTACTTGAGAAAGGGAGGGATTGGATTTGTTGTTTAGTGTTCACTATATTTGAGTGAAGAAAATAAATAGTTTGTTTACAAAGTGGAATTTAGGAGTTCTCTGTCATTTTGTATTTGAATAGATTACAAGACTAGCTTTTCTGGGTGTTCAGTTTATTACCAGAAGGCTTCGACCTCTGCGTTGCAACAGTTTGGGGGCTCTTACCATGATCTTCGGGATTTGATGCAACCTTTTCAAGACTCTGTGGGATTCAGGATGGTATGCACTTGATTAACCAGCGTGGCAGTTAAGTTAGACCCTTGGTCTGACTGAATCTCCCTGGGTAGCCCATACCAGGTAGAGACAGCTAACCACTCCTCCTCCACCCTTTTTGCTTAGTCCTCCGTAATCCAATTGCCTCTGGAAATCTGGTAGACCTATCCATTATGGTTAGCAAATGCTGGTTCCCACTTTTAGTTTTTGGGAGGGGACCTACGCAGTCAATCATAACCCTCCTGAAAGGTTCTTCGAATGTGAGAATTAGCAACAAAGGGGCTGGTTTTATTACTGCCTGTGGCTTACCTACCATTTGGCACTTATGACATGTATGGCAAAATTTAACCACATCTTTATGCAGTCCAGGCGAATAGAAATGCTTTTATACCTTAGCCTGAGTCGTCTTCACACCTGGATGACCTCGTACTGGTAAATCATCAGCTGCCCGGAATATTTCCTGTCTGTATGCTGCTGGCAACACGATCTGGTGCACTTCCTCCCATTTCACCTCTGCACTAACCTGTCATGGTCTTCATTTTAATCTGAGGATTCTTTCCTTAGAATGTATTCCCAAGGGTTATTATCTAATAGCTTTTCTCAATTTGCTGGGGATTACGATGCGGAGCTCGAACCCCTCTGTTAATTAAACCAATCGCCCAGAAAAGCTCACCTTCCCCTGTAATCTGTTAAAATGACGCAGTTGAGCCACACTTGAAGTTTACCTCAAAACACTCTGTATGTTTAAAATGAGCATACATGCTTTCAACTTCGTCACACTCTCATCCAGTGCTTTTCTCCATCCAAGCTTGATTACAATGATTTTCCATTTTTCATCCTGCATAAACTCAAGTCTATCCAAAACTCTGTTGATCTAATCTTAACTCACAGCAAGCCCCATTTAATGTCATCTCCATGCTGTCTTTAGTGAGCGCACTCCCATTAAGACCTTGTTTTTTTTTAAATGTGCATACTTTAATTTCCCTTCATGATGTAGCCCTCTGTAACTTCGCCAAGCCCCATGTGGCCCTCAGACCTCTTTGCTCACCCTAAATCTCTCTTCGTTTGCATTTTCAGCCTGGATTTCAGCTACCTAAGTGCTCTCAACAAAGCCTGCCTAATGCTTTCTGCCTCTGAGGCTTGGTCTCAACAAGAACTTAGCTTAATGTATTTATCATAGTAAAACTTCCCACCGTGTTTAGTTTGCAACATAAATAAATACACAGCAGTCAAGTAATTCACAGTGCAGAAGAAGGCTGTTCAGCCGAGCACATCTTTTCTGGTTCTCCAGTCCAGTTCATCTTGTCCCTCTCCCTCTATCCCCGTAGTCCTGCAACATTTGAAATGTGTATTCCGTTTCCTTTTGAAATCATTGATTCACATTGTTTCCACTACCTTTATGTGGCCATGAGTTCCAGGGCATTATCACTCATTGTCTAAGACCTTCATAAAATCTCCCTCCGAATCTCCTTGGCTCAATCTTTCGACATTGTTTTGATACCTGATCGGGCCAGGAGAAATCAGGAAAAGTAGCCAAAAGTTAAACCGAAAAGAACTGAAGGAACTCCTCAGGAGTGTCAAATCATACGTCTTTTTTTCAAGCAAATTTTTCGGTCACCTGTCCTAATAATTACTAGCTTATCTGATTTGGTGTCCTATTTTGTTTGAGGTTGCTCTGGTGGCGCACTTTGTATTTGATTTACATTTTCCATTCTCCTCCCCTGCAAGAACCGAGCAGCAGCAGCATCAGTGCCTGCCAAGACTTGTCTTTTGTTTTCTTTAATGCTTCAAAGTTCAAGAGCTTTTGAGTTCTGTATAAATTCAGCCTGTGATACAGCACTCGAGTGTTTTGCAGGTTGCCATGAAAAGTAATCGTCGTCATTGCTGATGCAAACCTTGATGCACAGTTGCCCGCATTGATACTGCCTCTCGCACCATGAGGCAAGCAGTGCATTTGGCAATGATTTAGGGTGATACTTAATGGAAAAGTCTGAATGGAGTCTTTGAACACCGGGTTGGAGGCGACGCAGGAGCTTAATGTCCTTTTTGTCTGGTACACGAGATTATTTTTTTTCTCTCTTTTACTGCCCACCATTCCATTGTCATCCAGGCTCCTGATCCACATTTCACAATCTGGATCTTGGCTCTGAATTGAGGATTTGCAGTCTGTGCACGTTTAATTGAGAACAGATTGAAAATGAGTGAGACCGCACGGGGTTTCAACACACTGGCCCTGAAGGAGGCCAAGATTCAGGAGCTGGAGCTCCAGCTTGTCAAGCGAGAGCAGGAGATCCAAGATCTGCGGATTAAACTCCACAAGTGCCAATCTGTGCTGCCAAAAACCCAGCTCCTGCCTCGGGCCAGGAGGGCTCAGGGCATCTCAGCAGAACCACCGTGTTGCTCATCCTCTTTTGACTGGCACAACTTCAAACTTCAGGCACATGAGAAGCCAGCTCGGTAAGAGTACACTTCCATTTCAGTCATCAAGCTTGTTGTGAAAGGAAACGATGGCTGTGTTCAGTGAGACTCAGTACTTTTTGGTCAATATTAAGATGCTGATATTCTCCCTAACTGCATAGGGAGTTAGAATAATCTTCATGATAATTATTCAAAGGGATGACATAATCTTTACATCATTACCTCAGGCTAATGTTCAAATCCCAACATGGAAAATTGTGAAGTGTCAGTTCAGTAAAAAGACTAGTGGAACGGTGACCACTGTTTTGTCCTACAAACCTGTCTGTTTCACTAATGTCCTTCAGCGAAGGAAATCTGTCATCCTTACCTGGTTTGGCCGACACGTGACTCCAGGCACACGGCCATGTGGTTGACTCTGGGCAAGCAGGAGTGGTCCGTAAGTGCTCACCCATCCATCAAAGCCCACGTCCCATGAACAAATAAATAAAAATAATATTTAAAAATAAGACTACCATAGATTGATTTGAGATATTGCGTAAGTGTAGTGTGCTTGAGAGGAGCAGGTGCTTAAGTTCCATATGCTGTCCCCTGAGGTGTTTCCTCACCTCCTCCATGTTTGATGGAGATCCATTGCAGGCATTAGGCATTAACTCAGTTATTGTACCACACGATAAAATGAATGAGGTGAATTTTAAAATTTTTTTTGTCTGGTTTTTTAACCACGCTGGGGGAGTGGCTCCTGTTCTGTGGAATTAAAGACCAAGACCAGAAGCAGTTAATCTCCGATTGTTACCAAACAAAATCCAGCAGCGAATTCAGGAGAAATATTGTTCTTGGGAGAGAGTTGAAACTGTGGAACAACCACAGGGAATAAATGAAGTGAATGGTAGAGATGCATTTAAGGTTAGCTACATAAATATATGAAAGAGAAAGGTATAGCAAGTTGACTGATGAGGTTAAATGAAGAGCATAGCAGGAAAGCTCAAGCACCACACAGTTTGGCTGAATGGCCTGTTTCTGTGCTGTAAATTCTCATACTTGAATGAACACAGGTTGGATACAATGGCACTTCGGTTAAGAGTCAACTCTGTGTTTTGACTGGAGTCTCTCAGACCAGGCAGACCATCCCGAGTATTGGGAATTGGTGAAGCAGTGGTTTTGTTACCCTATCTGGCAGCTTAATGGTCACTTTTACCGGGACTGCATTTTAACATCTCTCAATTTTTGAAAAAAAATCCACTTTTGAATTGTTACTGCTCAAATTCCCTTGAGCCTTCGGAAGGGTTTGGGAGCTCTGTTAAAAGTTGCTTTACAAATGAAAGTTGTTGTCATCAGAGGCATTATCATTCCACTGAAACATTTAATTTTAGTGGAATTTTAGATGTAACATGACACATGTGGCTGCCTTTGGATGGTAGGACAATGTGTGTTGAATTTTAAGACAAGTTCCTGAGAGTTGCCAAGTGGTTTTTGGGAGCCAATGGAACTTGACCATGCATTCCCAGGATTGAAAATCCAATTGAACAACCAGGACACTCCCTCCGCCAGTGCATGCCACCCCTAAAAACCCATAGTCTGTGGATTTTGTTAGTTTGAACTATGCTGTGTGTCTGATTTTTACTGAATGTCCGAGCTGTCACGATGAATCTTCAGTTAGTTCTCACTAATGTGTCGTCCCCATCTCCACCTTTTCTGCTCGATGCTGGTACATTCCTTTTTGGCAATTGAGCCTGATCTTACTATGCACCCTTTTCAGTAGATGTAAAAGAACTCGAGACCTTAACATCTTTTCATCTCTTCCGAGCTAAGTTCATACTCGTCAACAACCCGCTTGTGTCCTCAGTCAGTCTATTGCCACAAGGCCAAGGAACAGTTAGTGCAGGTAAGACACTGGTGTGAGGAGAAAGCTGTGCATCTCTGTGAAGGACCTTGGCTCTTGTCATTGGGAGTCACTGGAGCCAGTAAGAAACAATTTGCGTGTATTTAGTTTCTTTCTGCACAGTGACTGTGCAATTCTACAAGTATTTAATTGGCTGTTAAGCATTTCACTGTGTGCTGACTTCATGAAGGATTTAGAGAGTCAGATGTACAGCACAGAAACAGGCCCTTCAGTCCAATCCGTCCACGCCGGCCAGATATTCTAAATAAATCCAGTCCCATTTGCCATCACTTGGCCCATATCCCTCTAAACCCTTCATATTCAGACACCCACCCAGACACCTTTTTTAAATGTTGTAATTCTACCAGCCTCCTCCACTTCCCTAATAAGGGAAAATGACCAAGTGAGGTATTTGCTGACAGTGCCTGAACACACTCCCTCACCACCCTGTGAAGCACAGAACCACAATTTTGAACTTGCTTCCATTAATCCCAGGGTTGGTGCTGGGGGAGGGGAATGAAATATGCTCTCCAGTCTTGATTTTTGTTCATCGTTTTGGCTCGATTATGGTGTCCAGTGCTAAATGCACAGCTGTGGAGATTACTCCCTGTGCTTCCGCTGTCTGGGCGAGAGCTCTGGTGTCCTCAGGTGGTATTTTCAGCAGGAGCTATGGAGTGGCAATCGAGCCAAGAATCCAACCTGGACTAACCCACTACTATGGTTTGCATGGCTCAATTCATCCAAAGATTGTTCATGTTTCTTCAAATGTTTATCAGACCATTGGAGCGAAGTTAGGAGAGGGCAGCTGAAATTATGGTCAGAGAATTTGGAGAAGGTTTTTGAGGAAGACATTAGAGAAGATGAAATGAATTTGTTTAAATGCTGGAAATATGTGACTAGTGTCTTTCACTCTGAAGGAGTAGAGATAATTAATTTTTGCTTTGGGGCTATTCAGTAAAAGAGTTTCCACCTGTTTGAAGAGCTGAGATACTGAAATGGTTATGTCAAACAGTTTGAACAATGCTGTGTGTCTGATTTTTACTGAGTGCCCGACTGTAACCGCGATCCCTGAATCTTCAGTTAGTTCTCACCAATGCCCCACCTTTTGTGTTTGGGCACTGGTACATTATTTGTTGGCAATTGAGCCCGATCTTACTATGCACCCTTTTTCAGTAGATGATCTCTTTCCAATGGATGGTGCCAGTGGTAGCTTATCACAACACAGTCAGAATTGCTAACTCGGCACATCCTAATTGAATCTACACCCTGTATGTTCTGTTACTCCCTGCTTTTAGCAGCTGTGAGGACCCATATCTTTCAATGTGAGATTTAGTTTCAGTTAATTGTAGATTTGCAGATAAGGCTTGAAATCCATTCAATGCATAAGAAGTTCCTTTCAATGATTTTCTCACCTAATTGCTCACTGCCACGTGTATGGCTTAGTAATGAATGATTGCTATGGAAACATGGTGATAGTGGATGATCGTTGAGCGTAGTGCCCAGTTATTGAACAATGGACATGGATTGGTGGTTGACAGGATATGCACTTCCTTCTTGAATATAAATGGTTAATTAGTACCGAACCTTTGTGCTTAGGTGTGATGTTTGATCCAGAGAATTCAGAGCTGATTGCATGAAGGCTGATGGAAAGCTGGGGCTTCAGCAATTCATGAGAGTTTGAATTATACTCATGCCATGACTGCAAGACTGCAAACTAAATTGTTGCCTTCTGGGTTGCACACATGCTCCACTGCTGCTGAAATTCTCAGATTGCTAAGAAAGTGTGTTCATTTGTATTTTTGCACCAGTACTCTTGTCATTTTTTTTTGTTTTGAGACATTTTGATGAAGGCTGTATCAGTCCATTGGCATTCCTATCTCCCATTGGATACACCGAGTGCATGGAAGCTTGAGCTGTCCGTGCTCTTTTGCTGTTGCTCGCCATGGAGTCATACAAGTATACTGACCAGGAGGATGCCATTTGCCCCATCATGCCTGTGACTGCCAATAAAGCTTTAACCAACCAAATCCAGTTTCACACTCCTTCAAATGCATATTCAAGCATTTTCTAAATGTGATGAAAGTTGCTCCCTCTACCACCTTTTCAGGCAGTGAGTTTTAAACTTTGTGTGCTGTGTGTGTTGGGAGGGTGGGGGGCGCAGCAGAGTCTGCTCTCCTCTCACACTTGGACGAATTAACTTGATTGAAAGCCCCAAATCACTGACTCCTCTGCAAAGGGAACTAGTCCTTAACGTTCCATATCATCATCATCTGCTTCTGCGTTCTGAAAAAAACAAGCTACAATGCATCCAACCTTTCCTCGCAGGTGAAAAAAGGTTTACCTGTGGTAACATCCTTGAAAACGAAGATAAAGGTGTTCCTCAGTGTGACGACATCCTCCCTGGGTTGTGTCTTGCTGAAGAAAGGACATTAACCCATTATCTGCCACAAGCACCAAGTCGACTTATCCTGCTAAGTTCTAGGTTCTATGGCTATCTATACAATGAGGTTCCTCCTTTTTATGCCTCTGACTATCTAATTGCCTGTTTTCAATCCCCTTCAATTATATTGCCCCACAGTTCTTTGGACTAAACTCTATTTACCACATTTCTGTCCTCCTGATCAATACGCAATCATAGAATCCCCACAGTATGGACGCAAGCCATTCTGTCCATAGAGTCCATACTGGCCTCTTGAGGAGCATCCCACCTCGACCTACCCCCACCCCCCCAACCATAACCCTGTAACCCTGCATTATTTGTGGATACCCACCAAGCCTGCACATCCTTGGACGCTATGGACAGTTTAGTATAGCCGATTCACCTGACCTGCACATTGTTGGACTGTGGGAGGAAACCAGTTCAGACCTGGGAGAGAATGCAAACTCCACAAAGACAGTAACTTGAAGGTGGAATCAAACTGGGTTCCTGGTACTGTGAGGCAGCAATGCTAACCACTGCCACTCCATATATATTATTAACTTGATGCAGTCCATCACCTTCTTCCTCACTATCAATCCCACAACTCATTTTTGTACCATGAAACAAATTTTGTAATTGTGTCCCTTCCATTTAAATCTAAAGCATTGATAATAGATGATGAAAAGCAAGGCACTCAAGTACTGAATTCTGCAGAGCTCCACTGGAAACCGCATTCCATTTACAAAATACCAGTTAACCATTACCTTTAGATTCCTGCCATTGAGCTGAATTGGAGCAATGTGTGAGTAGACAGATTTTCCTAGATCCACTTCACCACATAAATGGTCACTACTCATATCTTTATCCAACCAACAGGAGGCAGCAACTCTAGGCCAGTCTGCTTGTACAGTTTGTCCTAACCTTTTCCCCCACTGCATTATCATATAACCCAAAGGCATTGCAGCTGAGAAAGCTTGGACTTTTCCTCCCAGCATTCTATCTCGACCTGAGCACGGGCTGTTATCTTCAGGTACCGACTCACCCAAGTTCAAACAGAAGGGGATGTACGACGTAGTTAATGAATCAGAACAATGTTGCTGGAAGTTATGTAATCTGCCTCTATTAGTTGATCCCTTATCCAACTTTATTGAAGCTGCCACTGGTGACCTGCAGCTATGAAATAAGCCTCTAGCTGGTGCTGTGTGTCATGATTTACTCCCTTCAAACCTGGCAATGTTTTGAATATGACTGTTTCAGTCAAGCTGGATGTATGACTTAAGTATGCTGTGCTTCAGGGATAAGTGGTTAGTAATATCTGTAAATGTACAGATCAGTAGGAACTGGTGGACAGGTGTCAAAGTGAAACAATGGCATTTCAGAAGGCTCAAAAAAAAGTGGAAGCGATATTTCTGTTATAAAAGTCTCAAACACTGTCCTCTGTACTAAGCCCAGCATCACAAGAAGGGTATTAGTGGCTGGGATAAGGTTTAGAATCACTGCAGAATCACCAGAATAATATAAACAAAAAAAAGCCTCAACTCTGAGGACAGGTGGAGTTGGCTTGTCTTGTATTCTGCAACGTTTTTACAAAAAGAGGAAAATGAATCTGGAATTCTCTACAGTCTACTCCTCCATCAGTAACAACAGGAGTAAATGGTGAACTCCTGTTTAGGGAGTGAATTACTGGATAACGACAAAGGGACGAGAGCCACTGAGGGCAAACAGCTGGTAGGAACAAGACAAGATGCAAATCTTGGTGATCATGATGTAAATCAGCCAAATTTCCTCATACCCCAAATATCAACGTCGACTTCTCCACCTTCTGATGCTGCCAAGTTTGCTGTGTTCTTTCAGCCTCCTGCTTGTCTACCTTGGATTCCACCATCTGCAGGTTTTTATTTGTCTCGAACTAAATTTCAATCTGAGGCAGTCTGAACTCGCAGACCATTGTCCTACCTTATATTCCACTTCCAAAGTCTGGAATCCTGTCAAATTGTTAGCACAAACCAATCACAAACACTCTACACAGCGTCAACTCGGAACAGGCAATAAAGGGGAGCCCCACAATGGAATAAAAAATTTTACCTCATTTGCGTCACCTTCCATCAGCGGCTCTCTTGCTGAAACTTCATCCCTGCCTTTCACATCTCGAGCCTCACTCTTCCAAAGCATTCCCAGGTTATACACTCTGGGAATTTAAAGTCAACTCAAGCTCTGGTGCTTGTGTCCTAATTTGCACTGCATCAGGTCATCCATCACACATGAACTTCATTGGATCTCAACTCTGCAGCACCTCACTTCTAAAAATTCTCAGGTTTTATGTTTTAATCCCTCTGTACGTTACCTCAGTGGTTTCCACCAGCCCCATAACCGTCTGATCTGACATTGTTCAACTCCTGTAATTCTGGTCATCCTTAATGTTAGCCATTTTATCTTTGGGCATGCCAATATCTTCCTAAGCTTTGGACTGGCCTCCCTAAACATTTTTTCTTTCTTTCTCTAAGATACTCCTTAAAACTAACAGTTGGTCACCTGACCCAATATCTTATTTCGTGACTTGGTCAAATTTTGCTTTATAGTTCTTCTGTGAAGGACCTTGTGAGGTCTTATTGCATTAAAGCTGTCATTGAAGTATGTAATCTAAGTCATTGTATGATGCACTCCTGTCTTGGAGGGCATGTAGTTCTAGCATGGTCTGTTTCCTAACCAGTCTATGTTAATTCCTGCAGACACCTTCTGTGAACATGTCTGAATAACTGATGTACTAAACTGCTGGAACTACACTGGGTTAGTTAGTTTCTTTAAAAAAAAGACTGATATTTTGGTTGACACCTTTTCGGCTCTCATGGTCCTCACCTCTGTAAAGACTGCACATATTTCTGATTGCTGGTGTTTGTGAGCTTTCTAATTCCAAGGTAAAAGATTTTGAACTTCAAATGTCTTAAAAGTTCTCATTCTCTTCCCCCATGCCCATTTCCTTCGGACGTAAATGATAAATTGATTGAGTAACGTGGTCAAGAGAAAAACAGATAATTAATCCTGAACATTGCTCGAAAGAGTGAGAGAGTTTATTTATTTATTCAGGGGATGTGGGCATCACTAGTGCCCATGTTTATCAGTGAACTCTGATTGCCGAGAGGCCAGGTAAGAGTCAGTCACCTTGCGTGGATCTCGAGTCACATGTAGACCAGACCAGATAGTGATCACTGAATTCCTTCTGTAAAGGACTTTGGTGAATTAGATAGTGTTATATGGTAGTCATCAAGGTCAACATGAGGCTAGCTTTTTATTGAATTTGAGTTGCACCATCTGCCATGGTTTGATTCAAACTCATCTCCCTCGATGCCACCACCTTTCCAGTGTCCAACTTCAGTGACCGCTCAGAAAATGATTCCCAAATGGATCGGGTAGTGGCGAAGGTGGGCGCCCCACTTATCGTCTCCTGTGGCCAAATACGGGATGCTTCTGTCGATGGCATGTGAGAGGGGCAAAGGGTTTGAGGACCAGGTCAGCAGCCCTGGCCTTGAGTGGGGCGCCTGCAGAGGCGTGGAACTGTCCACTGCTCCAGTGCTGAATGTACACTGGGGTCGCCGTCTGAGCTTCTTTACTGCGTTCTGGGTGTGTGTGTGTGTGTGTGGGTTCAGCAGTCGCACCACGCACCCGGCTTCCCCCCCTTCAACGCCCATCGCTTCGGTTTTCCCTCGCATCCTCCTGAGGCGCCTGCATTCATCTGGAAGCCTCCTGTTCACCTCTTGCGACCATGTCGACCCTCCCCTCGGGCTACTGTTTTCCTGTGGGCTTTCTTTCATTGTCTCTCCTCAGTCTCCAGGCTCTCCGCTGGGACGGGGATGGACGGGCTGGTGAGAAGTGCCCAAGAGTTAGCTGGACTCGGCTTTGGAGGGGAGGGGAGGGGAGGGGGAGAATCTAAAGGCTGTTCAATTCGCCAGAGGATTTTTTTCTTTGCACATAACTGGAAGTTGTTGGCTCTCGCCAGCGGGTTGGCGAGGACGCCCCCCACGGGAATGTAGTTGCGTTCAGGCAGTTACCTGGAAGAGCCAGGGCTGCTCTGACACAGAGAGAGCGAGAGAGAGAATCGAGAATGCTCAATGATTCCTGAGCTGCGCCTGGCTGGAAGACGGAGCCGCTCTTCGCCCTGGAGGTAGGGGGTGGGGGGGGGGGGGCGAGACTTTGCAACTTGCCCACCCCGCCCAGGGAGGAATGGGGACCCTGCGGGACCTGCAATACGCCCTCCAGGAGAAGATCGAGGAGCTGAGGCAGAGGGACGCCCTGATCGACGAGCTGGAGCTGGAGCTGGACCACAAGGACGAGCTGATCCAGAAGCTGCAGACCGAGCTGGACAAGTACCGCTCGGTCCTGCGGCCGGCCGCTCCTCCAGCCAGCCAGAGCGAGCCCAGCAGCATCCAACTGCAGGAGCAGCAGAGGACCAAGAGGCAGGCTATCTCGGCAGAGCCCACCGCTTTGGACATCCAGGACATCAGCCACGTCACCCTGTCTTGCTATTCCAAGAGTGCACAGTAAGTTACTGCATCCAGTTCCCCCCCGCCACCAAAAACAAAAACCACCTGTACCAAAGCTGCCTTCAAACTAAAGCAATGTAGCAGAGCAAACGTTGCCCCTCCCCCCCCCCCCCCTCGTCTGGGAGTGGACATCCCACATATGGGACGCTGTATGTGTGTGAGTGAGAAAATGCTGCACACGGTAGTGACCACATGGTGAAGTGGTCCCCCCCTAATACCTCCAGCTACCGATGGGACACTTAGCATTTTCCACTGGACTGGGGTCTCGCTGCTAAAGGGCAATGACACCCGGGCACTTGGCAGATTTGTTGCTTATGATTTTTGAACACTGCATCAGTATTGAAAAATGTGGCAGGGTCATGACTTGGCTGAGTTTATCTCAACCTGATCATCTAACGGCATTAAGAAGAATCACAGTTTGGATTGGAGGGGCTTGCACAAATGGGCATGATTCCTCACCCCTGTGTTTCCTGCAGTGTTTTTGATGAAGCTGAGTTGACATGCAGATGGCACATTCCTGTCACTGGACAGTTGTCTGGAAGTGGGGATTTGGTTTGGGAAATCGAAACGGCATCAAGCTAGTGGAGGAGGCTTGAGTGGGAGGGTGCATGATGGTGGTAGAGGGAACAGTCAGGAGTATTGTTGTCGGAGGTACTCATGGATGCCTCCTTCCATCCCAACACCCCACCACCACCCGCAACCAATTCCTCTAAGTCTAGTCTGTTCTGCGGGTACCTTTTCACAGCCATTACTTAGACAACTTATTATCATCGCGTAGAGCCTGCAGAGTATGGATACTGCCCCTTTTGTTTTGAAAATTATCCATTGTCCGCTCTGCATCCGAGAAATTCTTACCTCTTGTCCACCAGGAGGCTGAGTCATCTTAACTTGAGGCCAGGGCTCAAACTGCAGTGCACAGGACAACCAGCAGTAACTTTAAGAAAATTACATTGACAGCATTAAGAACCAAGTGGTTGCATTTCTGGAGGGGATAAGGATGCAAGGCTTTGAAGAAGGTGCAGAGGATTTGCCAGAAAGGTAACTGGGATTGCAGTTGTAGGAAGTAGAGAAGCAGAGACAGAATTATTCTCTTGTTCTGCAGAAATGATTGAGCAGAGAGAATCAAAACGAATGGGTTTTAAGGGAAGGAAACTTCCCAGATTAAAATAATTAGCATTCAACCCAGCAAGTCGTTGAGAATATCTTTATTTTGACAAGTTTGACCTAGAGTGCACAGCTTGGAAGTGTGGTTAAAGTAGATTCCAACAGATTAATCATTCAGTTGAAGGGCTTTGAAGAAAGAACAGGGGAGGGGGACTACTTGAAAACTGGATGTCGGTTTGCTCGCTGAGCTGGAGCTGAATGAAAATGAACCTTCCAGCTCAGCATCCAGAACCTCAACCTGAACTACAAATCTTCTCAAAACTTGCTACTTGAACAATGTTTTGAAAGTGCCAACAGAGGCCTGATGGGTTTGTATGTGTTGAATAAAACAGATGGTCTGTTGCGGATGGTGTGTCACTTGGAAGGGAATTTGCAGGGGGTGGTGTTCCCTTTCATCTATTGCCCTGGAAGGCGTGGAGGCTGTGTGTTTAGAAGCGGCTGTCAAAAGAGGTTTGGCATATTGCTGAGAGGCAAAACAAGACAGTTTTGTTTCATTCTTCCATTGAAGAAACTTCCAGCAGGAGCCAATATTTCCTTCTTACATTTATTTTTAAGTGACCTTCAGATTAATACCAGGCATGTGGTTAAAATGGGTAGATGTAGCACGCATTGTAACACTTGAGAAATGTCATCATCTAGTTGAATGAGGATCAGTTGTCTTGATAAATTGCTGGTGGGGGGGTGCAGCCATTAAGACTACAAGCTGACAGCAGCTCTGAGCAGGTTGTGTGGCAACCTCCTGATTTGCACCCATCGTTTCAGATGTTGTTCATTTAGCTCTGAACCAACAACGCTCGAGGGTCTGATGATGAGACCATAAGACATAGGAGCAGATGTAAGCCATTCAGCCCATCAAGCTGCTTGTCCATTCAATTAGATTCTGGCTGATTGTGATAATCCTGAACTCCTTTTTCCCCATAATCTTTGATTCCCTTACTGATTAGAAATGTGTCTCAGCCTCGAATATGTCTTAACGACCCAGCCTTGACAGCTCTCTGCGGTAATGAATTCCATAGATTCACTGTCCTCAGACAAGAAATTTCACTGTTTAATGGACAATGTAAAGAGAGCTTCATGAAATCAAAACTGAAAGCTCAGCATAAGCTGGAAGAACAGCACTTCATCTTGCACTTAGGGACCTTGCAGCTTTCTGGACTCAATATTGAGTTTAACAACTTCAGGACTTGAGCTATCCCATATCCTGACCCTAACTTCCACACACCAGGCCGTGTTATCTCATCGTTTGTTATTACACACTCTTGTTAGCCACTAATAGACTCCATTAATCACCCACCTTGCCAGATCGTTATCCACTCCTTTGTCAAACCATTCTTCTTTCCGTTTGGGCTCTAACCCTGCCTATTGTTTACTCCTTGCCCCATCCTGTCACCCTACCGCCTGCATATGAACTGACGTTTTTCGACCTACTACCAGTTCTGAGGAAGCGTCACTAGATCCATAACATTAACTCTGATTTCTGTCCACATATGCTGTCAGACCTGCTGAGATTTCGGAACAGAAGTAAGCCATTTGACCCATTGAATCGAGGGAAGTGTAAATCCTGCACAGATCTGCATGAGAAACTCCATAAGTCTATTTGGTCATTCAGTGGCTAATTTTACCATCATCTCTATGCCTCAATCCCATAACCTTTAGAACCCTTGCCCAACAAAATATGTGTTAATTTCCTTTAATGTTTTATTCACTTAATCTAATTTGGATAACAGTTTAAGACAGGGAATTAAAATGTTCCCTTTCATAAAGTTCCTGAACTCAATGAGCCCATGGATAAATGATTGAGATGAACAATTGGGTTCCCAGGACTTCTTCCTTTTAATATGAATCTTAATGCTTCTATGGAGAATTATCAGGAGTACTAATTTTTAAAAATTCAAGACATTTTAATTGTTTTTTTTAAATTGAAAATCATTTAAAAATACATTGTTTTTATTTCCCTAATTTTATTTAAAAATCTAGCATAAGTGTTCCAAAAATAATGTGTCAGACATGATTTATACTTGTGTAGAGGCTGAACATCATTTGTGAAACGACTACCTCACATGTGCATATATCAATCCAGAATTAGCAGATCAGTCTATTAATGGAGATTTCCTTCATGAATGTGGCTGACCTGATGGATATGCATATGTGTTATTGGTTGGAGGGATGCTCTGTTGGTGTCTTCTTTCCAAAAGGAATATGTGTGTACACAGCATCAAAATAATGAACAAAGCTAAACTCTTCATCCTTCTTGATCACTGTGGAGCCTTTCCCACACTACCCTGTTTTAAAACCTCTCTGCAATTTTCTGGTGGGTGGGACCGTACCTCCCTGGTTACACACTTATGTACACAGCCATGGCCAGAAAGTCAGCTGCAAAACTTCAATTTCCCTGACCGTAACGTTACCTCAAATATCCCCAAAGGATCTAAATTTTGGCCCCCTCCCACTTCTGCTCCACATGCATGGTACCTTTAGATACCATCTTAAACCAAAGCATCCATCTTCATATATTTGCTGATGGCATCTCTTTTCAACCAGAGAGTGGTGAGCCTGTGGAATTAGTTATTAAATAACTGTTTGGTTAAGCAACAAGGGAGCAACTGCTCTGTGGTCCTCATTTTGCTCTTTACTTGGGGATAACCACACCTTGCATATGGACACATACACATGCAGCCTTTTAATGCCTTGAATTAAGCCCCACCCCCCAAAGAACATCTGTCCTGATGTGCTGGAGCTTGTATCGCCGTGAACCCCCAAATGCTCATTCTTGAACCTGAACAGAGAATATGAGACTTATCCTCATCACACTGGAGGGGGGTCCAGGGAGGTTACCAAATCCTGGTGAGCTTGCCATTGCAAAAAAAGTGCACGGAGGCTGAGGGTCACTGCAGCAGCCTACTGTTATTCCAATAGAAGGCTCTTTGCTTTTGCTTCAGAAATATTGCAAACTATTGAAACACATGCTTGCATTGATGACTGCTTCTCAGATAGTATTTCATATGATGGCTGCTATTCTATCAGTTTCTTATCTTTCCCAGAAAGCATTCTCCTGGCCCCCATTTCACTCCTTTGCTCACTGCCACAGCTTGATCATTTCTGGTGTCGTCAACCTGCATACAACCACTCCATCATCACAAGGGAGAGCGTCACAGTGCTGCCCCTACCTTTGTTGCAAGTGATAAGCGCATCGCAGTGGGTTATTTTTATTTAAAGTGACAGACAGATGTCTTTGAGTTGCTTTGAATCAGCACACGTCAGTAGCAGTACTGTCTCCTGCAGTCCACGTACCCATCCTGAAAAATGCAGAAGCTGTGAGCTTTGATTCTCTTTTGAATAATTATGCACACTGTGAATATATTTGCCAGAGTTGCTTCCGATTCTGTGCAAAATGAACTTTGTCTTTGTACCGAGATTACAGTAGCACATTTACAAGGGGCATAAAATGTAACAGAAACACTGCACCTGTAACTGAGCGGAAAGTATAATTGCATTGAGAAAATGTGATAATTTAACTTGAGAATTTTGCTGCTTCTGACACAAGGCAAAAGGTAGTCAAATACAGAATTGTACAGATTTGGAGACCAATTTGTGACAAAAAGGTGTTTGTGTCAGGTGTAAGAAGAAAAGATAAGATCATTTGATTGAAGAAAATCAATTTCTGCAGCTGATCAATTTCTGGAAGCACTTAGAAAGGGGAGATATTGAGGAAAAAGCATTCTAATATTGTGTGCAAATCTGGTCTCCTTCCTATCGGAAAGATGTTGTGAAACTTGAAAGGGTTCAGAAAAGATTTACAAGGATGTTACCAGGCTTGGAGGATTTGAGCGATAGGGAGAGACTGAATAGGCTGGGGATGTTTTCCCTGGAGCGTCAGAGGCTGAGGGGTGACCTAGTAGAGGTTGATAAAATTATGACGGGCATGGATAGGATAACAAGACAGAGTCTCTTCCCTGGGGTGGGGGAGCCCAGATCTGGAGGGCATAGGTTGAGGGTGAGAGGGGAAAGATATAAAAGAGACCTGAGGGGCAACCTTTTAATGCAGAGGGTGGTTCGTGTATGGAATGAGCTGCCAGAGGAAGTGGTGGAGGCTGGTACAATTGCAACATTTAAAAGGCATCTGGATGGGGATATGGACTGGGTGCTGGCAAGTGGGACTAGATTGGGTTGGGATATCCGGCTGACATGGACAAGTTAGACCAGAGGGTATGTTTCCATGCTATGCATCTCTATGACTCTAATGGGATGAGAGCTGTGTAACAGAGGCAGTGTTTTAGATGCAGGGAAATTTAGAGGTCCCAACACAGTTCACAAAGATGTCCACCCACAAATGACATTGATGGCCCAGCAATAGGTCTGACGTGATGCTGCTGAGATTCTCTTATCAAAACCAGGGTTGTTCAGAAAGTCCAGGTGAAGTTAGGCCAAAGGCAATTTAGCTGAGAATGTCCCATCTTGCATCAAAATTGGACACTGCTTGACTGAGGGAGCCGATTCTTATGTTAAAAAAGAGACACCATTGTGGACCTGAAATCCTCCGATTGACGTTTTTAATGCAGGCTAACACACATTATTTCTTGATTAAAGAGGACATTTCTGCCATACTAGGTATTGCTAAAATCCTGTAATGAGATCCATTGCATCTGCACAGTTTCATCCCTGTTGCTTATTATATTTGAAGCATAAGTTATCTAGTCACCAGTGCTTCCAGAAGTAAATTTTAATAAAGTCTATCCCCTATCTTTAGGATGCTAATACCAGTGACAGTTTGTGTATAAAATACATGCAAGTTAGTAAAATGTCCAAAGTTGTTGTAGTAGTAGTTCGAGTGAAGCCTTAATTTTGTGTATAAAGAGTGCATTTTAGTTTCATGAAGTGTAAGACTTCTCAGTAAGCATACAAGAGAGTGAAAACAATACATGGAACATGAATTGCACAGTAGTGAACCATAGTCAATTTTCATTCACTATTGGCTCTGTCCAGTCTGTTTACTCAACACCTTGCCAGGTCTGAGTGGAAAGGTATTGTCTGACATCGGGTATTGGCTGAACATTTTCCTTATGATGGATTTAGGCTGAGTCAGAGTTCACTTTGCTGGGACTGAATAGGGGGCAAACTTGTCCATTTGGAATTCTCTCCTAAGGAATGACATGGAAAAGAATTAAGCTTGTTTGAATCCTTCAGCATGTCAGTGAATTGGGAGTCGATGGGAAGGGAAAGCAAGATTTCAATTGAAACCTCTGCAGATCCAAGGAATGACAATTTGACATTGTGTCATAGAGATGTACAGCATGGAAACAGACCCTTTGATCCAAATCGTTCATGCCGATCAGATATCCTAAATTTGCCAGCACCCGGCCCATATCCCTCTAAACCCTTCCTATTCATATATCCATCCAGAAGCCTTTTAAATGTTGTAATTATACCAGCCTCCTCCACTTCCTCTGGCAGCTCATTCCATACATGCCCCTTAGGTCTCTTATAAACCTTTCCCCTCCCTCCCTAAACCCCTGCCCACAAGTTCTGGACTCCTCCACCCTAGGGAAAAGACCTTGTCTATTTACCCTAACCATGCCCCTCATGATTTTAAAAACCTCTGTAAGATCTCCCCTCAGTCTCCAATGCTATTGGGAAAACAGCTCCAGCCTGTTCAGCCTCTCCCTAGAGCTCCGACTCTCCAACTCTGGCAACATCCTTGTAAATCTTTTCTGAACCCTTTCAAGTTTCATAACATCCTTCCTTTCGGAGGGAGACCAGAATTGCACAGAATATTCCAAAAGTGGCCTAACCAATGTCCTGTACAGCTGCACCATGACCTTCCAACTCCAATACGCAATGCTCTGACCAATGAAGTTAAAAATCACACAACACCAGGTTATAGTCCAATCCTACCTGATGAAGGAGCAGCACTCAGAAAGCTAGTGCTTCCAAATAAACATGTTGGACTATAACCTGGTGTTATGTGATTTTTAACTTTGCCCACCCCAATCCAACACTGGCTCCTCCATATATTGGCTGACCAATAAAGGGAAGCATACCAAAGGCCGCCTTCACTGCGACTCTACCTGCGACTCAACTTTCAAGGAACTATGAACTTGCACTCCAAAGGCTCTTTGTTCAGCAGCACCCCCCCAGGATCTCAGGTAGCTCATTTTCAGATCCTAACCACTCTGCCTGAAGGAGACTGTCTTCCTGGTTCCTGGTTCAGTCACCATATTGAAATGGATATGACCGTCATTAACTGGGCCAGCGTTTATCACTCTTCCTTAACTGCCTCTTCAGAAGGTGGTAATGAGCTGCTTTCCTGAAAGGTTGCTGTCCATTTGGTGTTTGAGATTGCAAAACCACTCTTTCCTGCAATATTAATTAGCTTTGGATGCACAATAAATGTACTCTCGTCACCTGCTACATATCTGGGTTGAACCAGCTTTTGTCCAGTTCCGCTGTTGGTACATGAAGCTAGATTGAGTTGAATTTTCCCTTTCCTGTCAGGTATTTTAACCTTACTTGACTCTTCCCTCAACCTTCCCTTCCTCAGTTACAATGAGCCGCACGCTTTCAGCAGCATGTCATGCTTCAGTTGGTCACAGTCAAGATGGAGAATATGATACTAAAACCCTTTGATGATCTGCTATGATTTAGTGGTGATGCCAGGAGCATGTCTATTCTAGATATACTGTGACACATTACACAACAATATGAAGCTTCGAGTTTGAGAGGATTTAGATCTCTGGATGAGAAAACCACTGAGTCAAGTTTGTGTTTTGGAAGTACTGGGAATGAATGAATGGTCTTGAGTGGGAACTGGTGAGTAGGACTAGACTAATTTTTGATTTTAGATTTCTACAATGTTATCGAAATAGTGCAAAGTGTTGGACAACCAACTGAGAGAAGGTGTGGCATGGGGACAGTTCCCAAACATTTCTCAGGAACTCTCCAAACAGGCCACTTGGAATCATGAATTTTATTCTCTCAAGACTTGTGTCCAGAGGCCGTCAGGTGACTGGGTGTTAAGCAGATAAAAATGTGTGCACTGTTAATTCCTCTTTAACCATCTCAGATCCTGTTCTCTGGTTCTGTGTGCAGGTCAAAGGAGCTGATCAAGGATGCCATTTTGGAGAATGACTTCATGAAGAACTTAGAGATGTCTCAGATTCAGGAGATTGTGGATTGCATGTACCCGGTGGAGTACAGCCAAGGCAGCTGTGTTATTGAGGAGGGAGATGTGGGCTCACTGGTGTACGTCATGGAAGGTAGGAATGCAAAATCTGAAAGTTGCGTGCAGTTGACGGAGTTCTTTCCAGCTGCTGGGTATTGAAAAAATCTGCTACTGAGAACGAAAGAAGGAGAGCGTGCACTGGCGATTCACTCCGCTCGGTCCTTGCATCTATGTCGCCGATACAAGTGATCCTTGTGGTACCTGGCTAGGTAAAGCCTGACAACAAAAAGTGACCCGTTTTTCCCTACTGTCTATTTAAGTCCATTAACCAATCCTCAGTCTATGCCAATATGTTAGCCCCAATCATGTTGCCCACACTTGTAGTTAGAACCTCAAACACTAATAGATTTGTCAACTGTAATTTCCCTCTCGCCGGTTTGTCTTTGATCTGCCCCGTCATATTTAGACTTTCTAAGTGATCTGTTAACATGTTCCTCAATGCATTCTAGCATCTTTGTGATCACTGCTGTCAGCTGGCTGGCACTTGTTTTCTCTCTCCTCCCTTGAATAAAATGGTTAATTTAGATTCCTTCCAATTGCAGAGAATGCTCCAGAATCCATGCGTATGGCCCCATTTTTTTTTATAACCCAGAAACACAAGCTATCATGTCCAGGAGATTTGTTGTTGTCTTTTAATCCCATTATTTTCTCTACTAGTAATATCCTTAAGTTCCTCAATAGACAATAGGTGCAGGAGTAGGCCATTCTGCCCTTCGAGCCTGCACCACCATCCATTATGATCATGGCTGATCATCCTCAATCAGTATCCTGTTCCTGCCTTATCTCCATAACCCTTGATTCTACTATCCTTGAGAGCTCTATCCAACTCTTTCTTAAACGAATCCAGAGAGTGGGTCTCCACTGCCCTCTTGGGCAGAGCATTCCACACAGCCACCACTCTCTGGGTGAAGAAGTTTCTCCTCCTCTCTGTCCTAAATGGCCTACCCCTTATTTTTAAGCTGTGTCCTCTGGTTCCTCATTTTCTTCAGACCTTGGTTCCCCACATTGTTGAGGATACTATTCTGTGTCTCCTGAAGGCAGATGCCAATGAATTATTTGTTCAATTACTCACGTTTCTTTATCCCTGTGCTAATTCATCCTGTCTGTGTCCCCAAGAGCCCCAACTTTTTTCTGTCACTTATCTCTTCCTTTACAGTCAGGTTTGTTTTATGTCTAGTCAGTCAACTCTCATTCTATTTTCCCTTGCTGTATCATTTTCTTGGCCACTCTTTGCTCATTTGTTAATCCTCCCAGTCCTCTGACTTGCTCCCCTTTTGATGGCATGATCAGCTTCTTCGTGAAATCTAAAGCATTTTTTTAACTTCTCTTGTCAGCCACAGTCAGAACACTTGGCCTGAAGGGGTTTTTATTCCATAACGGAATGCTTGTTGAGAATTACCAATTCATCCTTTTAAGTGTTTTCAATCGATTATCTGCTGTTCTATCTTTGAATCGAATCTCTGCAGGACTGCTCAAAACTGAGATGATTGTAGCATATAACACTTCACCAACTCCATTCAATGCAATTCAATGACCCAGTCTGGTTCAATGCAGATTGCTACGTGCTATGAAAAATGCATGACGGTATTGACCAGAGTTGGCATGAGCCATAAATGTCAGGGATCTCTTACTGCAAGCACACGGACCAGTGTGTAAATGTTTGCATTGCATTTACATGCTGTGGGTCATTTTCTGTCTGAGCTTATCTATATAGAAACTTAATGGTCATTTAGGAAGGACATTACGCACAGAGGTTGAGTTCCTGAGGGTCCTCCAACAATATGGGAGTCTTGAATCATGGGGTCACAAAGATATTACGTTGCAGAAGGAGACCGTTCAGCCCATTGTGTCTGCACTGGAAAAAACTGTTTTTCTTTTACATTCAATGCTGGGCATGAAAAGGAAAAGAAACACTTGTGTTTAAATCCCACCTTTCACCAGCTTTACAGCTGATGATGTACTTTTAAAGCATTGTCACTGTTGCAATGTAAGAAACGTGAGAGTCAATTTATGCACATCCAAGCAGTGTGACAATGGTCAGATAATCTAATTTTGATTGAGGGACAATGGGCAGAATGCTCCTACTGTCCTTTGAATAGTGTTATTGGATTGTCTGTCTGCAATATACCAAGAGATAGCTGGAGCTTGGTTCAGTATGTGATTTAAAAGGCAGCACTTCAAACAGTGCAGCACACCTTTGGCACTGCACTGAAGGGTCAGACTTGAGTTTTGAACTGGAATGGGCCTTGAACCCAGAAGGTTGTATGTCAGAGAGTGCTGCCATCTGAGCCACAGTTGACACTAACTCAGGTGTGAACCTTACAAGAAAAATGAGCACTCAGTTGCCTTAGAAAAGTTGGTGGAGAGCTGCCTTCTTGTACTACTACAGTCTGTGAGGTGTCAGTGCACTCATGGCATTGTTAGTGCTATTAGGGAGAGAGTTCTGGATTTTGACTCAACGGTGATGATGGAACAGCAATATATGCCCAATCTTGGATAACAGGTGACTTGGAGGGGGCGTTCTCATGTACCCGCTATCGTATGTGCTGCCACACACTGACATCAAGAGACATTGACATCTTCGTGGTAATCTGGGACAGCAAGTCGTCTTCCACCCATTCAAAGATCCAAAGGAATTTCTGATATGATATGTGAACGTGCAGTGAAAACGGGGTCAAGTATCTCGAATATTTTTCAGATTACTTTACAGTATGGAAACAGGCCCTTCGGCCCAACAAGTCCACACCGACCCGCCGAAGCACAAACCACCCATACCCCTACATTTACCCCTTACCTAACACTACGGGCAACTTAGCATGGCCAATTCACCTGACCTGCACATCTTTGGACTGTGGGAGGAAACCGGAGCACCCGGAGGAAACCCACGCAGACACAGGGAGAATGTGCAAACTCCTCACAGTCAGTCGCCTGAGGCGGGAATTGAACCCGGGTCTCTGGCGCTGTGAGGCAGCAGTGCTAACCACTGTGCCACCGTGCCGTCACCACTGTGCCACCGTGCCGCCTATTGGTTGAGGTTAACACTCTATGAGGTTAACAGAAGTTGGCCGCTGTTGTGGAACCGCATCCGAGCGCGCACGGCTGTTCACGGTAAATGCTAACAAGAGTTGCAATGAACATTCCTTTCACCATGCTTGCACGAGGGTAATGGGTTGAAAACAGACAATTGCAGGTTCTGGGTGTTGTTTTCAATGGATGTTGGAGTATTTTTCTTCCAGTCCTACCATTGCGTGCACTCCTGAGCTCAGAGTGAAAGAAACCAACAAAGGAAATGCTGACTCATTCTTGTTTGAAGGCAGCCATAGTAATGTTGAGGAAAGGAGACTTCCAGCAGGCAGAGAGCTAATATCTCTCACCATAATCCTTGCAGGAAAATGAACCATTTCCTGACACATTGTTGATGTTGAAATGTAACAAAGGTTGATGATGTTGCTGTGTTTGCTTTGTATGTATTTGGTGCAAGTGTTTGCTCCCTCTTGAATTTCACGAAGTCACCTTGCTCCCTGGGAGTATTCTTTTAGAACTGAAGCAACGCAAAAGCCTCACACAGGTCTTGTCCTTGCACAGTGGAGGGATGTATTATTAATGCAGTTTCTGTGCAAGCTCCAGCTAGCGGAAAGTCGTCATCTCTCCTTTCAAATATCCTACCCTAAACAATGAATTGCAAGTGCTGTAACCAAGTTGTAGGCTGGAGAACAGAAGCTATCAAAGAGAGGCATTGAATAAACAGGAGCAGGCCAGAGTGAAGCATTTGAGGACCGAAAGCAGCTAATACTTGCACATTTATTGGGACAGCACTGCAAACAAGTGAGTAGATCGTTCTGACAGAGTATATACGATTCAGCTGCACGGCAAGACACTCCAGTAATCATGGACTGTACAGGGAAGTGGTGGCAATGTGACTGTTTAGTTTGCCCCAGTGCACACTTTGTTTTATAGCATTGCGATGGACCTGCATTGCATAATGTTGGTAATTATCGTGTTTTTCTCTCAATTGGAATTATTCGATGGGCTCACTATGTCTCATCCCAATCGCTACCTCCTGAATTCTGAGCAGTTTAATGAATGAGCCAAATTGATGGGAGTATTCACTGGAAATCAGGAATGGAACTATAGACAAATCATATTTCTTCTCTGTTCTCCCCCTCTACATTGTCAGGGTCTTGGTGCTTGAACCTGCGATTGAACCTGTCAAAGTTGGGATTTGTTCTACACAAACATATCGATTCATAGGGAAACAAGGCAGTTGAATGGAATTAAAATGCTCATCACCTTGACAGAAAGGGCTGGAGGGGCTGAGTGGCCTCCTCCTATTTCTACTTGGCCTGAAGCTAAAACTAGACAAGTTTTAATTAACTCGTGGCTAAACACACTGGTGTTGCCCACTACGGCATGATGGCTCAGTGGTTAGCACTGCTGCCTCACAGCGCCAGGCACCCAGGTTCAATGCCTGCATTGGGCAACTGACTGTGTGGAGTTTGCACATTCTTCCCGTGTCTGCATGAGTTTCCTCTGAGTGCTCCGGTTTCCTCCCACAATCCAAAGATGTGCAGGTTAGGTGAATTGGCCATGCTAAATTGTCCATAGTGTTAGGTGCATTAGTCAGGGGGAAATGTAGGGGAATGGGTCTGGGAGGGACACTTTTCGGAGGGTTGGTGTGGTCTTGCTGGGTCGAAGGTCTTGTTTCCAGACTGTCGGGAATCTAATCTAATCTACCTTTTTTTTGAGAGAGATGTCCGTTAAACCTGTACTTGTCTTAGAAATTTACTGTCTAGTGGATGGAAATGTGAATACGTTTGATAGAAGGAAAGAGGCTTATCCATTTGGACTAGCTTAGGGAACTGCCTGGACAACTGGATGCATTGTAGGACAGGAGGCAATCCTGAAAGTTTGTGCATTCACCTGATTACATGGTCATGATGTCTGCTGCTCGGAGAGGAGGATGGGAAAGGGGAGGAAGGAATGGTGAAGAGCAGGGAGGACATTGAAGGGGAAAGGATGGGCACGGAGAGGATGGGGCAGCACAGAGAAAGAATTGCCTTAACTGAAGGAAAAATGTGTCGATGGCCGTTTGCAATGTGTCTCCAGCAGTGATGTGTGATCTTCCCTGAGTAAGGAAAGATAAATGAGGATAGAGTCCATGTCAGCAGTATCACTTCACTCAGCGCCGACACAAATGGACTGCAGCTTTCACTGACAATTAATTGGAGCTCAGGGGGAGAGAATTGCACAAAATGAAATGGATGACAGATGCAGCGAGTTTCCTTTCTAGGGTTCTCAAGCACTCCAGCCTAAACGAGAGCATTGCAGAGTCCTGTGAGAACTCATAAGAGAGTTCACTTGGTAGCATACTTCTCCGTGAGTCCAAAGATGGTGGATACGACCCTCCACTCCAGGACCTGAACGCAGTTACCCAACAGCTGAGGTAACTGCATAGTTGACCTTCTGATGAGTCTTTAAGCGAAGGCACTGTCCTACCCTCTTGGGTGTGCCATGACTCACCTGGAAACCGTGCACCGACAACTGCCCGACTGCATTACACTTGGTTACACAATGTACAAATGGATAAAAATCCCAGCAACAACACCTGAACCCAAGTTGTTTGACTGACCGCTATCCAGGAGAAAAGCAGGCCCACGACCAAGTTTCTTTTCCTCAACAGAAACTTTAATAGTATCAGTAAAAAGAAGAGATTTCTAGTTTCTACAACATGGACAATACCCTTCAAATGCACGTGAGCACATAAACACCCAATCCTAATTAAGGCAGATGGTTTAAAGCATGTTATCTGGTCAGGATATTATTGCTGCTTCTAGGGGTTTTCTTGGTACAAATTGGTTGCTTCATTTGCTGCAGCGATGACACTTCAAAAGTACTTCATTGGTTTTAACGTCCTGCAGGACATTTTCAGATCCTGAGAGGTGCTGTACAATTGCAATTATTCTTTCATTGCTGGCGATTGGGTTATGAGAAGAGAAGACAGTCAGCCACTAATCCCCTTGGGTGGATTGAGACCTCAACAAGCAGTGTTTAAAATATGAATTGTGAATGCTCCCATCCTCTTTAAATTCCATGCGCACTCATATCTCGGAATAGAAGCATTTACAAGGTTCAGATAACAAGTTATCATGTAGGGGGGGTGTGTGTGTTAATATTGCTCTCTGATTTGTCAACAAGAGGGTATAATGCAACACTGGATGCTGTGGTCCTCTGCTGGAAGTTGCAATAGTGAGTTGGGCTGCCCATTACTGCCATGGGTGATGCACAGTTCACTGAATAGTGATTGCTTTTGTCATTTTCAGAGCTTGCATTTCACAGTGGAGCTTCTTAAATTTTTCTCTTCAGGTTTCCACCCCACAGAGGCTTCTACTTTCCCTCTGCTTAATTTTCTTTCCTGTCTTGGAGGTTCACAAGGAGCACTTGAAGAATTCAGAAATGGCTATTCAGCACATTGGATGAGTACCTTTACTCTCGCATCAAAACACTTTGTGAATTAAATGTCTATCTTGCTGTCCCTCTAACATGCCAGTTATTGTGCCAATGCTGATCTCTCCAGTATCCTTAATTCCTGTTGATTTTGCACTTTGATACCTATCTCTAAAATTGAAAACCCATCTTTCCAGGGACTGCAGTAATTCAAGAAGACAGCTCAGCACTATGTTCTTGAGGACAGTTACATATAGATGATAATAAATACTAACCCAGCCAGCGATGCCCATATCCCATGATTGGAACAGAAAGCTCCTGTATTCCCCTAATTGTCCCTTGAAGTCCTAAACTCTTGCCCCCTCCTCTCTCTTGCCCCCGTCTCTCTTGCCCCCTCTCTCTTGCCCCCCTCTCTCTTGCCCCCTCTCTCTTGCCACCCTCTCTTCACCCCTCTCTTCACCCACTTCTTGCCCCCTCTCTCTTGCCCTCTCTCTCTATCCCATCTCT